>NW_024346667.1:20084270-20296380 GCF_902729225.1 Pteropus medius
CCCCGCCCTGTGGATGGCTCCCCGGCTCATGCGGAGGCCCTGCCAGGTCTGATGGCAGCTTCCCCCCTCCTGCAGCTGGGACACTACCTGGAGCGGAACAAGAACTCTATGAAGGTGCTCACTCTCGTCCTGTACTCGCTGCAGATTTGCAAGGCCATGGCCTACCTGGAGAGCATCAACTGTGTCCACAGGTGCGGCTGAGGAGGAAGCTGGGCCCTCGATCTGATCCTGGGGAGGTTGGGGCAAAGCAGGGCTTTGGTGTTCCACAGACACACTGGCGAAATTCCATCTTCGATCCTACCTATTGTGACAACTTGAGCACTTTCCATGAATTCTAGTCCTCATCTGAAAAGCAGAAATGGTGATATGTACCCCACAGGAATGTTATTATGGGTGAATCTAAAGTCCTAAGTGCCTGTTATAACTCTGCGTTCCAGCTTGCCCCACTGTGGGTTCCAGGAAATGGCTTCCCGCTTACTCTTAGCTTGCTCTACTCCCACTAGCCCTTTTGTGGCACATGGCTCAGGCAGGAGGGCCTGAGCTAGGGCAGTGCTGGGAAGATCTTGGGGTCCAGGCCCTTCCAGCCAGAGCAGCTGGCACAGCTCCAGTCCCCAGCACCCCTAGGCTGCCAGTTCAATCCTCCTTCCAGCTGTGGAGCTTGCTCCTTTCCACCTGGCTTTATTTCCATTTCCTGAAAGGAAGTCCCCGCCACGGGAGACATGACCCCCTGCAGGAGACAGTGGGCGTACAGGCGAAGTCTTCCATCCAGCACCACTGATGTCAGCTTGTGACCCCGTGGGTGATACTATGCAAAGCAATGTTGGGGGATAGAGACATTCATTCGTTCACTCATTCAACAAATACTATGGAACTCCCACTCTGTGCCTCCAGGCGCCGTCCTAGGCTCTGGGATAAAGTCATAATCAAAACGGACAAAAATGTCTTTCCTTGCGGAGCTTACCTCCCAGCACACGGGTAAAATGCAAGATAGAGATAGTTATGGGGCAAAGGTGGTAGGATGATAGATTTGTTTCCTTTGTGTGACATTGTCATGCTTTGAAGTCATCTTTTCAGTAATAATAACAAATGACAGGGAGTGAGCTTGCATGTGAGAAACAAGCAGATGAACCAGTTTGAGGTTAGAAGGGATGCAGGCATATAAGGTAAACTGAGTCAGTGAGTGCTCCCCTGGGAGGATAAGAGCACAGCTCTGGAGTTGAGCGGCCTGGGCTGACCCCTTTCCCACCAGTAACGTGCTGGGCAAGTTCCTCCAGCTCTCTGTGCCTGTCTCCTCCTCTGTACCAGAGAGTTCCAAGGGTCTCTGTGTGACGACTCGGAGTGCATAAAGCACTTGGCTTCTCCAGGCTCTCCTGGCACTCCGTCCAAGTTAGCTACAAACTGCTGCTGCTCTGAGCCATGACAGAAGCCTGCACAGTCCTATGGAACTGCAGAACGAGGAGAGAATAATTGTGACCAGGAAAGTTATCAGAGTTCTTTGAAAATCAGCAGGGTGACAGCATCCCTGGCAGAGAGAAGAATGTAGGCAATCAGGCAGGATAGTATAGGGAGCAAGTCTCGGGAACCCAAAACTCAAGTCACATTGGAGACACATGAGAAAGAGTGATGGGAGGTGACAAAGGGCCTGTGTGTGGCAAGTATCAGACGGTCAGCGCAGGCTCCCACGTGAGATGATTCAGTGGGTCAGGGAAGGGCTGACGGACAGAAGCTGCTTGACCGTGCTCCAGAGGCTTGGCCCCTGGCCAGCACTCTTCTTTGTTTCTCTGTCCATCTCTCTGTCCATCTTTCTTTCTGTCTCTCTGAAGCATTCTGAATCACCTCACCGTATCTTTGAATTCTTCTTCCAGGGACATCGCTGTTCGAAACATCCTGGTGGCCTCCGCTGAGTGTGTGAAACTGGGAGACTTTGGCCTTTCCCGATACATTGAAGAGGAGGACTATTACAAAGGTGAGGAGGACATTCTGGCCACTGCTTTGCCCCTGGAGGGGTCGCTGAAGCCAAAGTCCCGGAAAAAAAAGGCTGTGGTTCAGTGTCTGAAGGTCTTTGGGTCACCAGGGAATAAGCTGTGTTTTTGGATATTTGGAATCTGTCTTCCCTAAATATCTCCTGTAAACCTCTTTGCCTGCCCAAAGCCTCTGTTAGTCGTCTACCCATCAAATGGATGTCACCTGAGTCCATTAACTTCCGCCGCTTCACCACGGCCAGTGACGTCTGGATGTTTGGTGAGTTGAGTTTTGGGAAGGTGTGGGTACGAGTTTTGACGCTCACCTCTGTGACCGAGCTAAGAGGAGGTGCAGGGTCTGCACCCCCACCGTCAGGTTGCCAGAGTCCTGTTTTGCTGCAGCCACCAAAAAGTGTCAGAAGTGAGAGGCCAGTGGTGTGGTGGGGTGATATGGGCTAAGGGGCCGGCATGGGCAGTATTGGGTAATATTCCTGGAAAAGCCCTTCAAAATGAGTGTGTACTCCAGCAAGCAGCCCAGGGACTGCATGGGGACACCGTGGAGGGGGTCCTCAAATGCCAGCTCTGAGGTTTTGTTTGTTTTGAGGGAGAGGTGCAGGGAAAGGAGAGGACAAAACCAGGCAATAGGCAGACGATCCTAACAGAGCACACAGGCTCGTGGATCACCCCTCTCAGCTCTCTACAGCCAACTAGTAAAATCTCCAGACAAGGACCTTGCCCTTGGTCACATAGGCAGCAAGGATCAGCTTCAAACCCTGGTTTTCTGATAGAGGCTTCACTCCCTCCTAAGATAAGGCACCAGTGGTCTTAATGATGTGCCTCTGACTACTCCTCCTCATCTCACAGAACCCCTGTAGCTCCATGTGGAGGGCACAGACAGGGGGACCTTAGGTCATTTACAGATACACGTGACTGGTCCGTCAGAGGACCACCATGGCGGGCAGGACCCCAGGGAGGCTGGTGGGGGAGGTCCTCCAGCAGGGACCGAGTGCTGGCTGCCACGCTGGTTCCTGGAGAGGGTGGACTGGTGTCTGCAGACACGAGTCCCCCCTCCCGGGCCCTGAAGCCTCTCCTCCTGCCCTCAGCCGTGTGCATGTGGGAGATCCTGAGCTTTGGCAAGCAGCCCTTCTTCTGGCTGGAGAACAAGGATGTCATCGGGGTGCTCGAGAAGGGCGACCGGCTGCCCAAGCCCGACCTCTGCCCACCTGTTCTCTACACCCTCATGACCCGCTGCTGGGACTACGACCCCAGTGAGCGGCCCCGCTTCACCGAGCTCGTGTGTAGCCTCAGGTGAGCATGGAGCAGGGGTGGCGGGCTGTGGGCACAGGACCCGCAGGGAGCCAAGCTTCTCTGCCGCAGCAGCTAGAGATTTATGACGTGGTACCCTAAACAGGATGCACTGGCGTCCTCGTTCCCGCCTTGTGGATGACAGAATCGGGCTCAGGGCCCGTGACTCAGCCAAGGCAATGACGGGTGGGCCTGAGATTTGCACCAGGACCTCCCCTCTGACCAACACAGAGCCACGTGTCCACGTGGATTAGTGATCCCTCCCAGCAGAAGCACAGCACCTTGGGTGGCTCCTCCCAGATCCAGGGGGATCAATTTTGGCAGTGCAGACAGTGACCCACGGGTGACCTCTCCCTTCCGAATGGGGCTTCTGCAGCCTGGGGGTCTGATCCTCTTCAGGTGCCAAAGAGTCATTATTTCCTGGGGACTGGGAGGTCCCTAGCAAAGGGCACTGTTGACCGTTTAGAAGGTCTCCTGTTTCCTTGGTTGCTCACCTGCCATAGGCTCCTCCTTGGGTGGTCTGACTTCTTTTAGTGTCTTTTAAGGCAGGATCTTCAAATTTTTTTCTGAAAAAGGCCAGACAGTAAATACTTTGGGCTTTGCAGACTGTGCAGCCTCTGTTGAAACTCTTCAGCTCTGCCGCTGTAGCTGAGAGCAGCTGCAGACAGTATGTAATGAATGAGTGTAGCTGGGTTTCAGTCAGACTTTATTTGGGGACATGAAACGTGAATTTCATATAATTTTTACGTATCAGAAAATATTTTTCTTCTTTTTTTTTAATTGTTAAAATATTTTAAAATCATTCTTAGTTTGGAGCCATACAAAAATAAGTGGTAGCCAGACTTGGCTTGTGGGCAGTGTTTGCTGGCCCCTGCTTTAGGGAGTCTAGTGCTTAGTTCAAGTTGAATAGCACAACTTCAAGCACTGTAGTCAACATGCTCGCAATTTTTAGGTCAAGAAAATAGAGGCTGGAGGCCCCCAGGGTGGGGTGCTGGGGACACCCCAGGGCAGGGGAAAGGATGCTACCTTCATGTGCAGAGGCAGGGGCTCCAACAGTGTGTAGGACCCACAGCTCAAAAGGCCACTCTGTTCCTGTCTGTCCCTTTACTGACACTCCCAGTTAATCCTAGACTCACTTATTTGTCCCTCATAAGGAAGATTTGGGAAACCGAAGGATTTCAGGAGAAAAGTATTCATGATATGTAACCCAAGAGGACAAAAGCTCTGGGGTGGCATGGCGGGAGGTCTCAGTTCATTCTAGGGCTGGGGAGCCACGGGGAGCTGTGACAAGGTGCCTCTCCCTGGGCTGAGAGGCGTGCCCGTTCGTCAGAGGCACCAGGCCGGTGCCCAGCCATGGAGGGTTAGGAGTGGCCTTCCTGGTGTGATCTGAAGGGTACCCAAAGGCCCCAGTGACCCCAGGATTCTACCCCTAAGCCACAGCCTGGCGATCCTCCTTTAGAGGAAAGAAAGAAACTAATGAGTGTCTCCCAGTCTTTGGGGGATGAGAAGGGCCCTTTTCATGTCCAAATTTGAGAATTCCTCCATGTAACAATAGTTACACTTTTAGAATCTGTTGGTTGACACATGTGGTGAGCTGTCTGATGAATATTTTGTTACACACAATATAATACATATACATCTGAAAACATAACACCAAGTATTGTATATTTAGTAATAATGTTAAAAATGATTAAAGAAGACAATTTAGGTGACACAAAGTTTATTTAACACTCCACGAAGTGGGCAGTCTCTGTTCCCAAGGATCCAGAGAATGACAAAATGGGGCAGAAAACAGGAAGCTTTAATAGAATGAAAAATAAGGAGCAAGGAAGTGAGTATAGAGCCCAGAGTCGTCTTAGCATTTGGGGATTGGCTGACTGGTTATACTGGGTTTCTGGTAAGCAGAGCATTTAAAGGGACTCAAAAGCTATCTCAGTTTTGGTTTGCCGATGGGGCACCCTGGAATGGCCCCATTTGGGGCCTAGAAATTTATTTCAAAAGTACATAATACTTGGTCTACAGACAGTGTGTGGTACACATGTGAGTATGTGGATTCATGGACCTCTGCAATCATTCCAGAATCCTCTGGAGTCTGTAATTCCCAGCTTGGGAACCACTGGATGGAGTGAGAAAGGCGAGAAGCGTGCACATAGCCAGCGTGGGAGCGATCCCCAGCCCTTTCCCATTACACACACCAGGCATGTGTTAGGGGGTGAGTGAGGCAAAATGGGAGATGTAGAACCCAGGCCTTGGACGTGACGTTGGCTGAGATATCGGAAATCTGTACAGGATCAGTGCCAGTAGCAGCACAGGAGGCAAGAGGCATGGGCAGTGGGCTGGAGACGCTACTCTTCCACTGCCAAGCTGGGCTGGGACTGGCTCTCCGAGGACTTTTTCTCGCAATGGATCCATCCATTCCTGTGATCCTCCCAACCTCACTGTAGAGGCAGCCTCAGGGGCCCCATCCCAGCCTGTCTCAGAGGGGTCTCCCCAGTGAACGCTGCAGAGGAGATGGAAATGGGATCTGTGGTCATGCTCTGGGCCTCTCAGGCTCTGGTGGAGTGCAAAGAAGAGCCCCCAGGAGCGTTTTGACCTCGTTTCTCTCTCCTTATCTGACCTTACTCCCTTGCAGTGACATTTATCAAATGGAGAAGGACATTGCCATAGAGCAGGAGAGGAACGCTCGCTACCGTCCTCCCAAAATCTTAGAGCCCATAGCATTCCAGGAACCCCCACCCAAGGTAAGCCAAGCCCTGGCCTCATCTGTCTCCTGAATCACAGCAGAGCTGGGTCCCCAACTGGCCCACTCCTGTCCTGACTATATAACTCCCAACTCACAGCGTAGGCCGGATGTGCCCCTGCAGTCCGCCCATCCCTTCAACCCAACCGTCCCCTGGCACTGAGCTCAGCCCCCACCACATGGGTGCCCTGGCAGGTGGACTTTGGGGCAGCAAGCAGCAGATGCCCGTGGGGCAGCGGGGGCAGAGGATCCCTCTGGAAACACTTCCCTCCAGGGGCTCCAGCACTTTCCTTTCTGCTGTTTTTTTAGGGGTAAATTAAATACCCATGAGAGCACATGAATAGGGCGTGTCCCAGGCCCCTTAGGTCCAGCCTTCATGTTCATACCCTCCATGGCATCTCTGGGCTCAGAAGCCAGTACCTCACTGCCACACCGTTAGGTGGATGAGCTGTGCGGGACCGTATGTGGAACAATCAGCTCAGGCTGCCATAACAAAATACCACAGACCAGGTAGCTTAAACCATAGGCAGTTGTAGAGGCTTGTAAGTCCACGATCAAGGTGCCGGCAGATCCACTTTCCAGGGAGGACTCTTTCTGGCTTCCTGATGACCACCTCCTTGCTGTGTCATCACAGGGCAGATAGAGCAAGAGTTCTGCTGTCTCTTCTTTTTATTATAAAGACACTAATCCCACCATAGAGGCCCTACCTTCATGACCTCATCTAACCCTAATTACCTCCCAAAGGCTCTGCTTTCAAATACTGTCACACTGCGGGGCAGGGCTTCAGCATATGGATTTAAGGGGGACACAGATGTTCAGTCTATAACAAAGCCCTATCTGATCCAGGGCCTTTTTTCACTGTCTCCCTTCCCGGTCTGCCCTCCCCCTGCCCTCGGTGAGGGGCCAGCTCAGTTTTCATCTCCTCTATGAAGCTGCTGGAGTGCCTGAGCCCTCAATGACCAGGATCCTTCTTCTGGTGTCTGTGGCTCTTACTGCTGTTTGGAAGGTGCTCTCCCATCCAGAGAGGCCACACACACGGAGATCGGTAGCCCTCCCAAGTAGCAGTGGCCCCCAGGAGGGCAGAGAGAAAGGCCTCTTTGTACCTTCCTATCGCTCAGCTCAATCGGCGGATGCAGTGGCCACTTTATCTCTCATATTCTTCATTATGAATGAGCCAGACCTATCTCTGACCTAACTAATACTCCTCTTGGTGAGCTGCGCTCACTCAAGGAGAGAGTCAGGGACTGACTTATCTTCTTGTTCCCTCTCCAGCCCAGCCGGCCCAAGTACAGACCCCCTCCACAAACCAACCTTCTGGCTCCTAAGCTGCAATTCCAGGTAAATGTAACCAGAGAGATGGGAAAATTCAGGGCCATTCCTCTTCTTGGTCCTTCCTGAAATTTCATTCTCATGCCTTTGAGGAGAAGCAACCACCTGCTCAGGAAAGGGAAATGGCCCACATCAGTGCCCAGAAAAGAATTTGAACTCAAAGTACCCAGAGATCAAAAGAATCAAAATGCAATTCTACCAGGCTGTGCTCAGCTAAGATGCGCCTTAAGCCCAGACCATTCGTGCACTGTGTTCGCTGCTGTGTGTGCCTGCCTACAGCTCCTTCTTCTTACCCAAAGCCTCCCTGGCCTCCTACCCTGAGGAGAGCCTTCTGAGAAGGGGTCCCAGGCAGTTAAGGACAGTCAGTGCTCCCCAGAGAATGGAGTTGCTCCCTGGAGCTCCCCACAGAGGCTCTGGCCAGAACCTAGCTGGCCAGTGAAAAGAGAGAAGGGTTCCATCTGAGCTTTCCTCCACCTTTGTCATTACCAACCATGGGATTACCTTCCCTAGCTACAGGTCTCTGTCTCAGAATGTCTGTGTTCTGCGTCTCTCTCTTGCATCTTGGTCACAGGGGGCTGGGGCCCCCTCTCTCTTCTTCTCTTACGTCCCTCAGCCGAGTCACTGCCCAGTGCCAAAACAAGCCCAACCAAGAACCAACAGTTAAATGCTCTTCATGTGAAGAAAAATTCTTGATGCAGAAGATAAAAGCAATGTTGCTAAGAAGAAACATACCATTTTGTGATGTTTAAAATAGTTATTTAAAAATTATATATATATTTTATACACACACACACACACACACACACACACACACACCTGTGTGCTAATCATATCTGTCAGTTTGTAACATGACTATAAAATATAACTCTTTTCTGAAGAGTCCTGAAGGAAGAGACATGTACTCAGTAGGTCAGTGACATGCATGGGCCCATCACATGCAGAGTGCCATGGGGGGGCTGTTAGACGAATGAGAGGCCACAGTGACTGTGTTGACTCCTAGCCAAGAGCTGTGTATGTTGCTCTGCCATGTTCCTGAACAGGGCCAATGCAATGCTCATGTTGCATTCTTTATTCACTCCTGGAGAGCAAATCCTGTTTCTCCCACGGTGCTCATATGTTGTTTCTTTGTTCTGCATTTGTAGCAGCTAATTGTCCACCTTCTTGCCTTGTCCCTGTGTGCGGTGCTTCTCTGCTTCTCCTGAATAGGTCCCTGAGGGTCTGTGTGCCAGCTCGCCTACGCTCACCAGCCCTATGGAGTACCCATCTCCTGTAAACTCGCTGCACACCCCACCTCTCCAACGGCACAATGTCTTCAAGCGCCACAGCATGCGGGTAAGAGGGCTCTGCATGCTGGGTCCCAGCCTGGACTGAAGAGGCTGATGGAGGGAGGTACCTGGGACACTGGAAACCCTACATGCTCAGGCTCAGAAATGCCCTACATGCCTCCATGCACCAGTCAGGCCACGGAGCGGCTCTGTGCCTCCCCTTCCTTTGCAAACACTGGAGGCTGGGGGCCAAACCAGGCTCTGCTTCCGAGGGTACCGTCTGGACCCAGACCTGCCCCTGTCCATACCCTGGTGCTGCGGTGAATGATGCAAAATCTCCCCCTTTCCTGAGCCTTCGGTTTGGGGAGGAGTCTTGCAGACAGAGGGCACCCAAGCCTGTAGGTGCCAGAGGACAAAAGATCCTGGAGGTTCCACCCTGTTCTCCTCTTCCTGCCTGATTGCTTTGATTGTTCAATCTCCCTTCAGTCAAAGGAAAGGCTTCCTTGTGGCTTCTGTTATTGCTGCTTTTGTAAAAGTTGCTGCTGTATGGGAAGGAACTGGGGGGCTAGTGTGGGGCTAAGCCACCCTCCCCAGTCACTTCTTTGTTGCCAGCTGCTGTTGAGGCTCAAGTACTTCATGGATTAGCATCTGCTTATATATATATATATATATATATATATATATATATATATATATATATAAACCTTTGCTTGCCCTCTTGTCACTTGTCACCACCCATTTGTCCTTCAGTACAAATAGCCTTTGTGGTCAGTTGCCATGAAAACTTAATATATTTTACTAAACTAAGTCTTAATATGTGCCAAAACAGACTAAAGCCATTATTATTTTAGCTCTAACTGTAAACATGCATGATATTTCAGGCTCGGTATACATTTCTAAAATTTTTTGGAAAAATTATGATTATTCTAATAGATTTAGAAAATGCAGTAAGATGTGTATATTAATATATTCGGTGCCATTATTCTTAATTTAGTAAAATTTTGAAATGAGTAATATAGAATTCTAGGCATCAAGACCAATTGTGGAATAAATTTTCCCCTGACCTACTTCATTTTTCTCTTTTACATTAATTTAACTAATTTATATCTCAGCATATACTTAACATTAATAAAACTGCATTTTAAAGTATGCACTATAATTTAGGCAGTGTTCAGTTTCTCCACTCTCCTGCTTTTGATTCTTTATTTGTAATTAATTGAGTTTTAATGAGTTTTGCTTTAAAATGTGACCTTTTAGAAAGAAGCTATTTTGCATGTTTGAGTGCCTTTGTCTAATTCCTGCTTTACCGTAAGGACTTTGTTCAGTTCCATAAAGACAGAGTGTAAAGCAGGAAAAAAAAAAAAACCCTTTTGTGTCAGGGTTTTAGGAGTACTTACCATAAGGAAAGTCTGCCTAAAAGAACATAACAAGCATTTCTTAAAATAAACCAAAAAAGGTTAAAAACTCCATTTTATGGTATGTAACAGAAACACCGAGAAAGGCTCTTCCAGGTACAATGCTGAAAGGGTATAATAGGCTCCCTGCAAAGCGTTTGAAAGCATTTAACAAAAATCAGAGATAGTTCTCCCATAAAAACAGTTTTTCCGCTGACTGACTGTATTGCCTGATTCATTTGGGAATCTGTGAGATTCCACACCAGAGTGGGGATGGAAGCAATCTCCCTCTTGAAGACCTGCAATTGAGATTTAAAATAATAATAATAAAAGTCGATAAACAGGACCTCTTTGCAGGAATGGTTTGCTGGGAGCTGTCCTTGGTGCTGAAGTGAGACCGAGGTTGTTCTGCCTTCACTGAGCTTAGAGTTGGCCTGAGAAAACAGGCCAGGTGCACACCTACCTGTAATGCAAGCCAGAGAGCTGTAAGTGGCACACAGCTGTAAGTGGCATCGGAAGTGCAGTGGGAGTTCAAAGAGGAGAACGACTCTTTCCAGCTTCTTTTTTTCAGCGGGGCCTTGAAGGATGAGTAAGGTTTGGACAGAAAGAAACTGGGATGGGGGTACTGAAGGAGGCAGAGGCCTCAGCAGAAGCCAAGACTGAGTGAAGGGAAACCACAGAGCAAGTGCAGGAGCTCTTTGGCTAGAATGAGGAAGGCTGCGTGTGGGGGTAAGAATAAGGCTGGTGGTGGTATGTAGGCAGCAAATTCTCACAGCTTGCGAGAGTCATTTTAAAACACCACAAGGACCTGATGCCTTTTTAAGGTGACCAGCAATGTAAGTATCCATTGCCTGATAAGAATGTCTGAGGTACATTTCAGACAAGTAGTCCCAAAAGAGATTCAATTTTTAGAAATTTCATTTTCTCCTTGAATTTGATTATGATTTTGGAAGACATAGGGAAACATCTTTGAATATACCTTAAAATATTTCGTAAGATGCTAATCAGGCCAGGAGCATACTAGGCACTTAAGTGGTGGGGCCCTTCTTTTATAGTGTTTTCTTGACTCTGCTAAGTCCTCCTACCAGTAGTAACTCTTGTCTTCCTCAGCCCACACATTTTTCTTACCTCTGTGGATTTCTAACTCTATATTCAAAATGTTTGACACTTAGCTTCTGTTTGTTACTATTTGTCAGTAGCCTGAGGTACCCGTACCATTGTGTTTGCAGGTATTGACATTTAACGGAGGATGTTTATAGCCTTAAAATGCCCTCATTTTGGAGCATCAGTCTCTATGAAATAAATCTTATTTATTTTTTAATCAATTCTATGATTATAAAATACTCTTATGTTCTGAAATTTGTTTTCTTAAAATAAGATCTAACTCAGTAGCTCTCAACTGAGGTGATTTTGCCTCTGAGGGGACATTTGGTGACACCCGGAGGTCTTTTAGTTACAACCGAGGAGGTGCTGTAGGCATCTAGTGGGTGGTGTTGCTGCTAAGCATCCTATGAGGTACAGGAAATGTTTCCCTGACAAAGAAATATCTGTCCCCAAATGTCAATAGTGCTGAGGATGAGAAACCTGGTCACACTGTTGTTTACTCAGCCCCACGAGAGCAGGAACATCACGTATTTTATCATCGCTGCCTTTCCAGCGCCCATTCGTATGCCTGCCACATAGTAGGTGCTTAACAAATAGTTGTTCAATAGGATAATGAACAAAGACTATTTCAGCAAGAAATCTAAGTTGTGGGGAGAAGTATTGTTAAAAATTTAGAGTAGTAATTGGAGCTCAATTAGCACTAGGAAATACATCCCAATATAACTTTTAAAACTTTGTTGTTACATTCAAGTGTATTTTAGAGATGTTAGGGAAAATATTTTTAGAGGCTTGGCAGAGATTATGACTTGCTAAAGTGGATAGAGAATAATTTTTAGCATTTTATGCAAGTGACTCGTAGGTAGAATGTCCACTTCAAAGGAAAGGATTTGAGGGGCCTGCTAGCCTGGATGTCATAGAGTTCCTGCCCCTGGCAGAGGCCACTCTAGGCTTTGTGAAATCCAAAGAATGACAATAACACCCATGAATCCATGAGTCCAGGTGCAAGGTGTAGAGTAAGAAAAAGCAAAACAAACAGCATGAAGGGACTGAGCAGATGACTATATAAATGAACGCTGGGGAAGATCGAGGGGAAAGCAGTAATAAGAAAACATGCAGTACTTTCCATTTAAGAAATAGTAGGTAACGCTATGAATAGGTCCAAAGCTCCTCAAATGAGTTAAAACAAGGGTTAGATTAATAATGCTAGGAGAGGAAGCATTTATTGCATGTCTATAGGTCTATGTTTCTTTAAATTTTGTTCTTCTCTTTAATCTCTCAGCTCATGCATTTCTTTTAACCTTTGGTTAAATAACCCCAACTACTGTCTTAATAAAGGGTGCATGCTGTTGCTCCTTCCCTCAGGCTCCACCCTGCCATGGCCCGCTTTGCGAGACTGTGTGCCACGGGGCTGCAGGCAGCGCCACTGCTCCCCAAAGACCCCAGACCTGCTGCCACGGTGCTTAGGTGGAGATGAACGCCCAAGGTTTTCCAGAAGTCTGGTTTAGCACTTTTAAACTTGTTAAGTGACAGAACCCTGACAAAATAACTGAGAAAATAACATTAGGGCAGTTAATTTGAAAATAAAATTGAGTTAACAGGTCATGCAGTCGTCTGAATGCAATGCACGTTAAACGCCATGTTCCAGGTTTGGCATCACGCTTTAATAATACAGACGTGTGCTTGGGGCCGAAGGACCCAATAATTGTCTGCGTACGTGGCTGAGGATTTAAGTACAATATTATAAGAAAAAAGCACCTGGCAAGGCCAAGGCTTGTGGATCCCGCAAGGCTCTTCAGAGGACTGTCCCTCCTCTGACTCTGGGGACTGGGCTCATTGAATCTTCTCCTCTTTCCCTGCTCCCTCCCAGGAGGAGGACTTTATCCGACCCAGCAGCCGAGAAGAGGCCCAGCAGCTATGGGAGGCCGAGAGGCTCAAGATGCGACAGATCCTGGACAAGCAGCAGAAGCAGATGGTGGAAGATTACCAGTGGCTGAGGCAGGAGGAGAAATCCTTGGTGAGAAGCCGCTGAGCTGTGGGTGGGATGGGACACCATTCTCTGCAGCACTGCTGAAGACATTTTGATAAAAATGCCTACATGGGAGAGATGTCCGTGCCACTATATCATCTTGTGTCCTCAGCTGGCTAGCATGAAAGCTCTCCATGCACTCTTGGGGTTTTTAGTTCTGGAATTCTGATTCCTTTGCTTTGGTTTCCTCCTCTGCAGGACCCCATGGTTTACATGAACGACAAGTCCCCATTGGTAAGTCGCTGGGAGAGGTCACTGCTTTAGAGTGAAGGCCTGGGAAGTCCTCATAGAGAGCGGGACCCCAGCTCTGGGCCGCAGGCCCGCCATCTCTTCCTTTCTGCCTCTCACCTCGGGAATGCATCTTTTCTCTTTTCTCTGATCTCTACGAGGCCCTTTCCGGGGGCTCTCACTTAATCTACAGCCCTAGCACCACCTTGCTCTGCCCCAGTCCCCTCAGCTTCTTAGAAAAGAGGGGCCCCGTCCCAAGTCACTCCTGGTCAGGATCTCTCAAGAACCCCCCCACTCCCACCAAAGCTATGACCTCGAAACCTCTAAATGCACAGTCAAAGGCATGGGGACCTGGTCAAACGGGGAAGTGGGTTGTCCCCAGAACCACTTTAGTGACGTGTTCTCTTTCCTTCCTTCCAGACCCCAGAGAAGGAGGCCGGTTACAGTAAGTGTTCATACCAGTCTGCTTGGTGGGAGTTTCCACTTGACATCAGGCCACCGTCCTTACCCATTGCCCACTGCAGAGAGCAGTAGAGTCCATTTACAGTTTTAAGAAACGTCTGCCTTGTTTTAATTCAGAGCGCGTGGAGGGATTGTTTTGAAGCTGATATCTACCCCTCCGCTCTGCCTGTCCCTCCATGGTCTCCCTGCCCAGCGCCTTTTCTCCTCTCTCTCTCTCTCTCTCTGTCCCAGGGTCCTCAGTCCTCTTTCCAGTTTATCTCCTCTTCCATTTATCTGCAGTTAATTCTCTCTTCCTTCCTAACCCACACTCACTCTGGTGGAGACTTCTCGTGGAGAAAAATAAGGTAGCTCCACCTGCCTCTCCCAGCTGATGCTCATCTTCCCTGGACCCGAGAGATGGAACAGAGAAAGAGGGTGGCTGAGCCCTCAAGGTCCCTCCAGAGGCCTCTGCTGAAGGGAGAGAGGGAGGAGCCAGCAGTGAGCCAGGCTCATCTTCATCACCCTAGATGGGTGGGGAGGATGATCATGAGGATGACAATGACAGCTACAACCATAACGACAGTCACAGCATGGGCCCAAGTCAATTACAAATGTCAACTTCCTTAATGTCACAGCAATTCTATGAGATAGGACAATTTATTATTGTGCCCATTTAACGAAGTCACAAAACCAAGGCACAGGAAGATTGAGTGACTTATCCAAAGTCACACAGCTATTAATTAGCAGAGCTCAGATGTGAGCTCAGGCCGATTTGGCTCCAGGGACCTCCTGAGCAACCTTCTTACTTGACAGATGAAAATTAAAGCCCAAGGAGTATAAACGAGCCGCCATCACACAGCTCTTTGGTGGTGGCGGTGAGAGTAGAACCAAGTCCTCTGGCTTCACTCCAGGGCTCGCTTGTCCAGCAGCTCCACAGGACCTGTGTGTGTGCCTGCTTATCAAAGTGTGGCATGAATAGCGTGATTCTTCTGCTGTTTCACTTCCTTGACCCAAAAACCCTCAAGGAGACAATTTGGAAGTCATCACAAATCTACCCATTAGCTTCTGTGGCACCGGGCCGGGGACTCCACAGCCACAGCCTCCTCAGAGTAAAGCTTGTTCTCCATGATTGTCAGGGCCCGGCGTGCACCAGGGCCGGACACACAGGCCTGCAGGGGCTGGAACACCCTCTGCAGTCACTCTATCTCTGCTGTGACTTTGACTTTTCTTTCTATAAAATGGACAATGGCGCTTGCCCCTGACTACAGGAGAACCAGGGAGCCCAGAGGTTATTTTCCCTGCCGTCTTCTGGAATTCGGATTTCAGTGCCCCAGATCTTCTGGTAGTAAAGGAGAGGGGCTCGGCTTGGTTATTAGTAGGTACGAATGGAAGGGCCTGGAAACTGAGAACTTCCCTCACTCTCTCCCTCCCTTTTGCAGCGGAATTTACAGCCCCCCCACAGAAACCACCACGGTTAGGCGCACAGGTATGTGTTGGGTCTGCTGAAGCTGGTAATGAATTCGAATCAGGGCTCCACAAGACTAAAGATTTCAGAGCCCCTTAGAAATAATCAAGTCCAGTATCATGATATGGCTGCAGCCCAGAGAAGGGAAGTGCCTTGTCTAAGACCACACAGCTAGTGCAAGAAAAAGCAAGGGGAAGCCCTGTCCCCTGTCTCGCCATGCCCCCTCTGCGGCCTAGAGGGAGCTCATTGGTCCTGCCCTACGAGCAGCAGGTGGGGCCCCCTTCCTCTCTCAAGCCAGCTCGTTGGCTTCCAGCACCCACAGTGTTCTTACAGTATCCTGGACCTGGGGCTGGTTTTCCTCACTCTGGAACAGGGGCTCTCAGCTTTGGCTGTCCCTTAGAATAATCCAAGGAGTTTTGAGAACCACCTGGCCCCCATGCCCCGGTGATGGTTCAGTTGATCTGGTGTGAAGCCAGCCACCAGTATTCTTTAAGGCTCCCTGGCAGGTTCTAATGTGAGCAGCAGTGCCCTGGAAGAAAAAGGGAGGGCTGCTCCCCTAGGACAGGGCACTGTTATTTTGGAGAAGAGTCTTTTCAAATGGGCTGGTGGATGGGTTGGCACTGGTAGTGCATGCCCAGGAAAAAATGTTAGCATCCTCTTGACTCAAGACCCCTGCCCCCAGTCCATCCAGCCTACAGCCAACCTGGATCGGACCGATGACCTGGTGTATCTCAATGTCATGGAGCTGGTACGGGCCGTGCTGGACCTCAAGAACGAGCTCTGTCAGCTGCCTCCCGAAGCCTACGTGGTGGTGGTGAAGGTGAGCGCCAGGGGCAGTAGCCAGCACAAGGGAGCCGGAGGCTGCTCTTCCCAGTCCTGGGGGCAGGGCGGGGGGGTGGGTTGGTGCAGTGGGGTAGAGCTTCCTGGTCTGCCCAGCAGTGTTTTTCCCAGGAAGACCCCCATTAGAGCTCAGTGGTCCAAGAGAATTTGGCCCCAGGTAGCCTCGGAAGGCAGGTACAGTCCCACGAGGGCTCTTCCCAAGGGAAACATGGCTTTCTTAAGAAGCAAGAGGTGACGGTCACCCTGCCCCTTTCTCTCCCAGAATGTGGGCCTGACCCTGCGGAAGCTCATCGGCAGTGTGGACAATCTCCTGCCCTCCTTGCCATCATCTTCGCGGACAGAGGTAAGTGTCCTCACCCCAGACAGTGCCCCTAACTGTCTCTCCTCCCCTTCACTTCCACCTGCCCCAGCTGTTTCACACAGGAGGCTCATGACGGCCACCTAGGGCGTCTCATTTCTGCCTGCTGAGCCTTCAGCAGGTGGCTCTGCACAGCCTATCTGAGCAGGTCCCACTGTGGGGCTGAGCGGGCCCCCAGGGACTCAGCCAGCTTCTTAGGGCAAAATTCCTAGTTCAGGTCTCAGTGGCAGTGCCTTCTTAATGTGTGAGGATAAGTGAAGGAGGACACACCTTCCCTTTGCCCCTCCTGTGATCCTTTATCTAGTCACCCTTCATGTTAAAGTTAAGGTGAGTATGTTATCGAAATAGCAGTTAAGGTTTCTTTAATTGATCATTTAATCTAATTTTCTTTATTTAAATGAGAAACAGCCACTGAAAACCAAAATAGGAATCTTGGTGCTCTATACTGAGGTGGTGCCTTGGAAGGCAGAATAATAGCCCCTCAAAGACATCCTCGTCCTAATCCCCAGAACCTGTGACCGTTACCTTACATGACAAAAGGGACTTTGCAGACATAATTAAGTTACGGACCTTGAGATAGGAAGAGTGTGCTGGATTACCCAGTGTAGCCACAAGCACAAGGGCCGTTAAAGGAGGGGACAGAAGCAGAGGTCTTGTGAGGAAGGGTCGGAGAGGAGATGTGATGACAGAAGGAAGAGCTTGGAATGATTTCAGAGCTGGGCCGGAAGGATCCAGTAGCCAAGGAAGACAGCAGCTTTTAGAAGCTGGAAAAGGCAGGGACCAGATTCTCCCCTAGAGCCCGCAGAAGGAGCGCAGCCCAGCTGTCACCTTGGCTTCAGCCCGGTAGGACCCATTCCAAACCTCCGAACCGCCAGAACTGTTCGAGAATAAAGCTGTGTTGTTTTCAGCCACTGCGTTTGTGGTACTTTGTCACCGGAGCAATAGGAAACTGATACAGTGCCTCCACGCAGTTATTGGTTGTCTGTCCAGAAATCAGCCACAGACTCCCGCAAAACCCCACAGCCCCTGGCAGGCTGCGGTTTGACGTAGCATCTCCCAGTGGTCAGCGATGTGGCCCAAGTGACCGCCACATCCCACCACTGTGCCCACCTCATGTGACTACTCTAGATGGGATGGTGGGGTGGAGGCATTTCTCAGCCTCCCTCGGGGTGGCAGCAGCAGCCCACAGAGGAGCTCCGGGCCGGGCTGTCCTGTCTGACGTAAGAGCATCTTACCCTTGGTATCATGGCCCAATCATTCATTTCACCTGATAAATATCTCTTGTGTGTTGAGTCTGTGCTCAGCAGTGTGCCAGGCACTGGGCACATGGCAGTAAACAAAACCCTACAGCTCAAACCACAGTCCCCGAGATCTTGATTTGATGGCAGACAGCTAACAACTGAATAAATGCATTTGACCCCTGACCATCCACTCGGATGTTGGGCCCACGCAAGGGGAGGTTGTGATGAAGGGGGGGCCTATGGGGCTGGATCAGACAGAGCTGTCCTGGGGTGGTGGGCTGGGGTCTGGGATGTCTGCAGTGTCTGTCCTTGATGATTGGGCTCCAGCCAGCATGTGGCCTTAGACTCAGCCCCGGCCTGCATCTGACATGCCCCCCAAGAACTTCTGACTGCCTCAGCCAATGCCAAGGTGGACACTTGTGTGGCTTCCCCATCCTGCTGACCTAGACTTTGCAGCCCCTCAGGCTCCCAGCCTCTCCTATGCATTCTCCCTACAGATTGAAGGGACCCAGAAACTGCTCAACAAGGACCTGGCAGAGCTCATCAATAAGATGCGACTGGCCCAGCAAAACGCCGTGACATCCCTGAGCGAGGAGTGCAAGCGGCAGATGCTCACAGCCTCTCACACCCTGGCTGTGGACGCCAAGAACCTGCTCGATGCTGTGGACCAGGCCAAGGTTCTGGCCAACCTAGCCCACCCGCCTGCAGAGTGACAGAGGGTGGACGCCACCTGCCTACGTCTTCCACCCCCGCCTGTCGTGTACCTCCCCTGCCCCCGGCCCCTGCCTTGCTTTCAGTCATGTGGGTCTTCTGAGGGGGAAGGCCCAGGGGAGTCCTTCCTTGCCACTTTGCACGACCTCTCCCCACCCCACCCCAGACTGTGCTGCTCAGGCTTCAGCTGGACAAAGGGGACTCAGGACTGTAGACACCAGGGAGTGACAGAGGGCTCAGAGGGAGCACTGCTGCCACCGACCACACCCTCCTCACACCTGCCTTGCCTGTCAAGGGGGGGTCACGCTGGTGCCCCAGCAGCCATGATGGCTTTATGCATGGACATAGCAGGCCATTTGGGAACCAAGCTATTTCTTCTCCTTCCTCTTCCACCTACGGAGGTCCCTGGATGCAGAGGGGAAGGGAGTGGCTTTCTTTGGGGGGGAGGGGTGGGAAGCTGGCGAGATGAGGGATGGACCTGGCTTTCTTGTACAGTGTATATTGGAATTTATTTAATTTGAGTTTGGTCTGGACTGACAGCCATGTGCCCCCGAGGGGGGACCTGGGACACAGTCCAGCAACAAGCTATCCGGAATCTGGGCACAGGACCCTGTATTGTCAACACGCCAGGTGTCGAGGAGAAGGGGAGACGAGGCCAAACAGAACTTGGACCACAATCCGCCTCTTCCTCATGCCCGCTTTTCTCTCTTTTTCCTTACTTTGCCCCCTCCTTCTTTTTTCCTCTTTTCTTCTCCTTCTCCTTTTCTCTCCCCCTTTCTCTTCAGCTCCCTCCCTCTTCTCTCTGGTATTTCTGCAGAACACTCTTTACATTCTTTCTATTTGACTTGTGGATGAATTAAAACTGTACCATTTGCTTTGTGGTTTGACTGCTTTGTTTGTTTGACCTGCTCTTTGTGGGGGGACATTGACCTCAGGCCACAGCTCTGGAAGAAACTGATTGTGCTCAGCTGGGCGTAGATCAAGGGCTGACACCGGCGCTCAACCCCGGGGCTCCTGGTGACACCCGCGCAGTGGGGTCAGGTATGTGTCCCAACCTCTTTCCCCTGCATCAAACCGGAGGGCCGCTCTGCAGCGGGGACCGAGGACAGCCCTCTCCACAGCCACATGAGGAATATCAATGGGGTGGCACTCTCCCAGCTGGCATCCGAACAACTGAGGGGAGGGGGGGTCGGTCCAGGGGATGCGGAAGAGGGTCCCACAGCTAAAAGCAGTGGCTTCAGTTTTATTTGATTTCTTTACTCACATGCTAGATGGGTGGGAGGAAGACTAACATGAGGGCACATCACTGCACCGGGACATCCAGTTGGGAGAGCTAGGAGGGGCTGGGGGCTGTGTGCTGGAGCAGGGGTCCAGGAACCAGAATGGGCCACTGAATGGGGGGCCTTGGGAGAGAACTGAGAAGCAGGCACCTGGGCAGAGTGTTGCGGGTTTTCTCTGAGTCTGTCAGGGGGAGGTAGGTGGAGGTTTGGAAGGAGGGGATCCCAAAGGCCGAAGGAAAAACTGGAAGACTGTCCTACTTGGCTCTCTCTCCGGGGTTCCCACACTGTCTGGAGACCCCAGCGTCCACATGTGCTAGCTGCTGAGGTTCTGCCCTCCGGGGCTGGGTGGGGCAGGGGCGAGGCCCCATCCACGGGCCACGGCTCCTCTGGGCTGCAGCTGCTGCTGCTGAAGGCCATGGTTCCAAGGGGTGGGAACAGACTGCACAAAACAGTTCAGAGCAGGTCAGACATATGACGGAGCTTTGGGAAGGACAAGGAGGGCCAGCTGGGGAGGGAAGCAGTCCTGGATCCTGCCGCGTTTGCATTTACACAGCGGACCCAGGGTCCCAAGCAATCCACCCACTCCCCTCAGTCACGCAGAGCCCATGTCCCGAGTTCCAATCTCCACTCGCCCTGGAAGGGAGGGAAGGAACAGGCTGCAAGCTTGAGTTGGGTCAAGAATAGCTCAGGATGGCCTTGTGGCTTGTCCACGTGTGTGTGAGGACAGATGGTGCTCTTGCACACAGGGCCCCTCAGCACTGCCAGACTGGTGCTGAGCCAGTTTGCAGCAGGGAAAGCTGGAGGACGGCACTAAAGGTTGGGGGGCTCATAATAGTTCCCAGGTAGGTGGGGTGGCCCAGCTACCTACATCCAACCATGCATCCTCCTTTGCCCCGAGGGTCCACCCTGCACCTCCACCCCACCTGGGGCCTGGCTCCCCTTCACCCCCTCTGGGAAAGACTTTACTACTCTACTGTTATACCTGTGGGCTTAGACCTTGAACTTCTTTCTCTACCTGGATCAAAGACACCCCAAACTGTCTTCCCAACCTCTTTCCACTGCTCCCCACACTGCAGCTCCACCTCAGCCTGGCTATTCTGACACTTCTGGCCCATTCCTGAATCCAGCATGTTGCTCATAGCCCTTCTGTCCCCTGCGGCACCCTCTGTCCTTTTCCTTACACACCCCTTCTTTGAGGTCTGTTCTGTCCCTCCTCACCTGGCCCCACCCCTGCCCTCCTGTCATTCAGTGTCTGTGTAGCTCCTGCAGGATGATCTTATATGGCTTCATACTGTCCACCATGTCATAACCTTCTGCAGAGCAAGTTTCTTCTTTTCCTAGCTCCTCAGCATCCAGAACAGGGCTCTGTGCCCAGTAGATTTGTACAAGACCATCAAATGAATTGTGCCAGGAAGTCTTCTATGACTGGGCCAGTGTAGGGACTCCACGGAGAGACACCTGCAATCATACAGTGTGGACTCCAAAGGTGGACTCTAGAGGCAGCAGCAAAGATGATCAGCAGTGTCACCTTTGAGCCAAAGCAAGGGATGTGAAATCAGATCATTCCAGCCAGATACGGAGGAAGAAAGAGTCCCACGGTCCCCAGGAAGCAGACGATGATAAACAGCCAGAGGAATATCCTGTCAATGACCATGGCCACATACTTCCAGTCTTCCTTTACCTGCAGATGAAGCGGGCTCACAGTGACAGAGGTCAGGCCTTGAGAAAGGGGAAGTGTCCCACCCACGCCCAGCCACTGTGAGGATGGGACGAGGAGCCACAACGGCCCCCACTGAGACCTTGGGAAGCTGGAGTGCGGGGGTTGGCACAGAGTCATCTCAAGACTCAAACAACACTCCCTTTAGTGATTCTCGCCCTAACCCACCCCTGACACAGCCCAGAGCCTTCCCATAGGCTCTCAAGTACCAGGTAAGCAGGGCCGGAGGGACACAAAGAGGTTCTAGAACCACTCAAGGGCCTGCAGTGCTTTAAAAGCAACACCCAGCAGTTCGAAAATAGTGAAGACTTTGCTGCCCCAACGTTGTCTCCTGACTTACTCACCCACCTACTGCAGGAGACAAAGGGCCAGGTTAGGGTAGGCACAGCCCAGGGAAGGAAGGTTGTAAGGAAAACTTTGTGGAATCTGAGCTCACAGCCCAGGCCAGAGGGTCTGGACTCCTAGCTGCTCCTGGACTAGACAATGATTAATTTTTCTTATCTACACAACAAGGCCACCCAGCAATAAACCTCTCGGCCTTTCACCCTTCCCTAGGTATTAGAAGAATTCTGTGATCCGGGGCAGTGGCCTGATGGACATGGCAGGGGCGCAGGAGGGGAGCCCACCTGGCAAAACCAAGCTACCTCAGAATTTGTGAGCGAACAATGATGTTCACAAATGCCGAGGGTTAAAAAAAAAATGCCAAGGGCCCCCAAGCACATAGAAGAAGAGGGAGATCGTCAGGAGGAAGGAGAAAGGCTGACACCACAGCAGCCTAATGTACGGTCTCTCCTGACGACATGCCCTCCGGCTCCCTCTGCCCCTCCCCCACCACCTGTCAGGTTAGTGGTGAGGAATGGCCAGTGTGAGGATGGCATGGCAAGTCCCTTGTCTGAGATCCGTCCCTCTCTGTCCTGCTGTCTCTCAGTCGTGGCTGGGGCATTCCTGACTGCCATTCTGCCACCTGCCAATTCATATTTTAAGAACTGCCAGCTAGACATTCTCCATCACTATTTTTCCAGACTCCTAAACGTCATGACTGAGGGAGAGGGGTCCTTATGAAGGAGACTGGCTTGGCCCAACCTAGCACCCTGGGGTAAGATGGTTGCCTATGAGGCTGGTAGAGCCACCCAGGGAAGCAGTGCAGCCCCAACTCACTGAAGAGTCAGCATCCTCAGACCGCAGGTGATCAGCAATAAAGTGCACGCCTTCCAGTGCCTTCAGCATGCGAGGTGACAGCAGCGGCCCACCCTTCTGCAAGTGAGCCTCCACCTTGGGACCCGAGACCTCTGGGTGCAGACCACCATGGCTGTAGAGGACACCCATGGAGGGAGATGTCACCCATCTGTCTTCCTCCTCCTCTTCCTCCTCCCTCTCCTCTGCATCCACATTGGTCTCCAGCCAGTGATAGGAGGAGCTGAGCTTCAGATCTGGAGGGTCATGGAGCTCCAAGGGTGGCAGGGGCCGGTTCATCAGAAGCCACCGGGGCACACAACCGAGAAAGGCCACCTTCACCCAGTGGGGCATATTGTGGGTTTTGGGGGAGCGGTGGTGGACATTGAGCACAAAGACCGTGATGATGATGGACAGGGTGACGAAGATCATGGTGAAGAGCAGGTACTCGCCGATGAGCGGGATGACCAGAGAGGTGGAGGGGATGATCTCAGTGATGAGCAGGAGGAAGACCGTGAGCGAGAGCAGCACAGAGATGCACAGGGTGATCTTCTCCCCGCAGTCGGAGGGCAGGTAGAAGACGAGGACGGTCAGGCAGGAGATGAGCAGGCAGGGGATGATGAGGTTGATGGTGTAGAAGAGAGGCAGGCGCCGGATGACAAAGTAGTAAGTGACGTCAGGGTAGATCTCGGTGCAGCAGTCGTACTTCTTGGTGTTGTAGGTGCCCGTGGCGTTGACGATGGCCCACTCGCCACTCTCCCAGTAGTCCTTCAGGTCCACCGTCTGCTCCATCTGCTCCAGGTCGATCTTGGCCTTGTCGTACGTCCAGGAGCCGAACTTCATCTTGCAGTTCTGCTGGTCGAAGGGGAAGAAGGTGACGTCGATGCTGCAGGAGCTCTTGTAGATGGCCGGGGGCACCCAGTGCACGACGCCCGTGGAGAAGAGGTGGGCCTTGGTCATGTGGGTCACTGCAAACTCCCCATCTGCACTGGGGAAAGAAGAAGAGTTGGGCGGCCCAGTACCTCCCAGCTGCCCAAACCAGGGGCTCTGGACAACTGGCAGCTGGGAGACGCCAGCAAAGCCAGGCCTGGCCGAGCTGTCGGGATTTAGGCCAACGTGTGAGACTCTCCCGACGCACTGACGTTTTATAGCTACCTGAGTTGTCTTCTCAAACATCGTCTTTTTAATGACAAAAGTAAAAATTTTGAAGAATACAAAAACCAAGAATTTCAAAAACAGCCACCATTAACACCGATGTTACATAAATATATATTCGGTTGTCCTATACATCATATATATATATAACATTTTTACATATTTGTGATCATGGAGTATGCGTAGTTTGTTTGTATCCAGTTAAAATTTTTAAGTGATGTTTTGTGAGTATACTTTCTCCCCCTCAGATGGAGGTCATGTCTTTTCTACTTGGGATCTTTCGTTCCTTGCTCAGAAGAGACCTAACATCTTTGCTGGTGAAGGACAATACCTCCTGATGCCATCCATTTACCATGCATTTCTGAGCCAGCCTCACCCACTAGGGCCTACACGGGAGTTGTGGGGGGATGCGATGTGAGACTCAGTCTGTCTTTAAGGAGCCAGAAGGAAATGAGATGCAGCCCCAAACACCTACCACACAAGGGAGGAAGGTTAGCAACAGTGCTTTGAGGCTGCCCGACCCTCCTCCCTCCCCAAGAACTATGGGAAGGGGACTCCCTTCTGGCTGAAGTGAGCAGGATCACCATGAAGGCTGCCATTTCAGCAAGGCCTTGACTAACATTAGAATTTGGCAGAGAGACAGGGTAGAGAGGGTACCAGTAGGGCATCCTCTGGAACAAAGAACAGAGAAGAAAGACAAAGCTCACATGGGGGCAGGGCATGAGGGGCGGGGCTTGAGGAGGCTGTGGGAGATGAGGCTGGCAGTGTCATGGGGCTAAGCATCTAAGGGCCCACAAGGGCTCTAGGGACAGTGGATTAGAAGTGACTAGTCAGGCAGGGCTTCCTGGAGCCTGAGCCCCTGATTCCGCCTGGGAGATGGCACAGTAAGTCCTGCGCCCGAGTCTTTAAGGAGCCATCGCTCCTCCTCCAGTTCCCAAGGTCAATCCTAAAGGCAGGGGAACCAGAAGAGCACACAGGAAGAGGGACTTCTCTCCCATGGAGTAGTTTCAGGCTAGAGTACAAGCAGGTTGGAAACAGGAAGTTTGAAAGAGAGTAACAAACTGATCAGGGCAAAAGTTTAAATTTTTTTTTTAAAAAAGGTATTTTTGTCATCACACATGATCACCAGTAGATGGCAACAATGCGCCTGTTTTGAGGAAGGAAAGGTGTAATTTCCTTGATCTTCCAGTTAACCTGCAGTGGAGTGTTTGGATGGAGGAGACCCTTCTTTAAATGTAAGAACTGGGTTTCAACTTTTGTCCTATTATAAGAATTTCTTGTTAAATCCAGGTACCACTGGCTGAATCCTTACTGGCAATCCTAAAACTCCCGGTCATATCTGATGCTAAGGACTTTGCTCCTGACTTCTGCCAGATGCACAGGAAGCAGAAACTAGAAGGATCCAGGGCACCTGCTCCCTGGCACAGATATATGGGGTGAGGCTTCCGTGATTCCAAAGGTAGCAGCAAACACCTGTGGTGTGAGACCTTCCAGGTAACTCACTCCGACTGTGTGTTTACAGAGATGGTTCCGGTGGGAGGAGTCACTGTCATGTCCCTCTGACCTAACCGGAGGCACCAAAACTCCAGAAGTGGATCTTCTCCCCTTTATTTTATTGTTTAAAAATAGATTTTCCAAATTCGGGTCAAATGAATTGGGAAACACTGGGCTAAATGGGTTTCTTGGCTGTACAACTTCTAATATTCAAATATTATGGTGTCCTAGCTGTGGTACATATATACAATGGAAAATTACTCAGCCATAAGAAGAGATGAAACACTGCCATTTCCGACAACATGGATGGACCCCAAGATAATCATGCTAAGCGAAATAAGCCAGACTGAAAAAGTTGAAAATCACATGGTATCATTTACATGTGGTATATAAACCTAAAAGTAACAAACGAACAGGACAAACAGAGACTTAGGAACTTGGACAATGGACTAGTGTTTACCAGAGAGTAGCGGGGCAGGGGCAGGTGGGGAAGGAGGGAGGAGGTAGACAGGGTAAAGAGGGTCAAATACAGGGGGGCTGGGGGAGGGTGAAGTGGGTAAAGGGGATCAAATATATGGTAGCTGAAAGAAACTGGACTTTGGGTGGTAATCACACAATAGGATATATAGATATCAAATTATAATGTACACCTGAAAATTATATGATCGTGTCAACCAATGCTACCATAATAAACTTAAAAAAATAAAAAACAAAAATAAAATAAATAAATACAAAGATTTGTTCTTAAATAAATAAATAAATAAATAAATAAATAAATAAATGCTGTGGTGTCCTGACATTTTCCAAAGGACCGGGAGGGTCAAGAACATGTAATGTTATCCAAAATTATAGGACCACAAGGCCATTTTTCATACCTATTCATATCTCTAGGGATTCCTTAGGGCCCTACTTTAGAAAACATTTTAGATGAACATAGTGCCAAATATCTTTTAATTTTAAGATCTTGACTTCGAAATGAAGAACTACCTACTACCAAACACTGTAAATAAACATAGATTTCTATTTCTTCTATCAGCCCCCCTCCACTCCCACCCCACTGGGGTTCTCTTCAGAGTCCTCTGCCTTTTATTGGCTTCTAGTCATTATGCTCAAAGACTGGTCCTTTTTGGTCTTGAATATAAGGCAACTCTAAGTAATATAATTTTTTTTTTTTTTGAAAAACCATTCCAAGTGAGCTTGCTCCCTTCGAGGGTGTCACCCCTATGCTGCTTATCTTTTCCAGCAAGGCTGCCATCCTGCAAACCTCCAATCCTTAGGCATTGCTTTTCCCAGCCTGCATGTTTTTCAAATACTACTCAGTGTTTGCAAATCTGGGTCCCACTAGCACAGTGCCAGGCACTGATACATAGTAGGTGCTCAATAAATTTGGACGTATGAGTGAGAGAACAAAATGAAAAAATAGAGGAATCAAGAGAAAAGGTCGAGGATGGGGGCTAGCTAGTATTAACAAAGCAAGAATTGAGAGGGAAGCAACAAAGCCGAGACACAGGGGGCGCACTTCCCAGGCCCAACCCAGCCACCCTTCCCAGGAGCCTTCCCAGGGGGCCTCCCAGGGGCCTTCCCAGGACCTGGGTGGCTACCTACTTGTTGTAGAGGACAATGTCGGGGATCCAGATCATCTCCGATGGGACCCGGAGGGATGTGACGTTGCCGAAATCGGCCGGATTCCAGTGCAGTTTGTGGTCGCTCCACTCCTGTGTGTGGGGAGGGGAGTCAGATCGCAGGGCACTGTCACCGGAGGGGCCTCAGGCAAACGTAGGGCAGCTTGGGGACGCCCCAGCAGCGGAACTCAAGACCACAGAGCTCCCACCCCGCTCCCAGCCGCACCTGGCAGGAAAGGCTCCGAGCAGGAGTCCAGCGTAAGCTGGCTTGCGCTCTTGCTTTGCCCCTTGCTTTGGGCTCAGAGTCGGTCGCCGGCACGGCCAGCTAGTGGTTAGGTCACCCTAGTCCTCATTCTGCCACTCTCTAGCTGGGTGACTCTGGTGGGCCACCTCACTCATATGTAGTAACACTTTTTTAGGGCATCACAATTTACAAAGTTTTTTATACCCTCTGTCTAGGAAAAAGCTCAACGGGAGAACCGGGCAGGGAATGACCAGTGGGTGGAGTATTTCCCCACTTAACAGATAAGGAAACTGAGGACCGGATTACACAGCTGATAAAGGGGCACCTGGGAGTCCCAGCAGTGCCTCCACCAGCAGGTCCAAGTGAATGTTTTTCCCCCAAACCAGATTAGTACTCTTCACCTGGAAGCTTTCCTTTGTGGCACTGTCACAAGTGGTGATTACATGTGGATTTGCATATTTATTCATTTATTTAATGTCTCTTTAAGGCCCATGAAGCCAGGGACATCTTTTCCACCCTGCATCCCTAATACCAGGCTCCTGGTAGATGCTCAATAAATGAGTATCCGAGCGATGATAAAACTCCAAAATTGTATAGTCCTGTTTCCGGGAGGGTTTCCCATGTGCCTCTGGACCTGAAAGGGACAACTATTCCAACAGATAATAACTGGTGTCGACACACAATCCTGTCCTTTGTCTCTCAGGGGCCTATAATAATTAAAATAATAACCACGACCATTTATAAAGGCAACTTTGTTATGGGTACTTTAGATCATTCTTTCTAATCTTCATAACAATCCCATAAATGTGGGTGAGGAAAGCGAGATGGAGGATATGCTGCTAGTAACTGGCAGAACTGGGACTTGAACCCCTGCCTCCCGAAGTCCAGGCCTGCCCTAAGTCCAGGGGCCGATTTGCTTTTGTGCGTTTGCGCTAAGATAGTGCAGTGTGGCACCCTGAAAGGCCCCCATGCACAATGCCTTTCCCCTCTAGGAACAGTCATGTAACGTTTACAAAAACGCACCAGCCTGGGTGGGGATTCAGGAAGGAATGAGGGGAAACAGGATTGGTTCCTGGAAGCAGATGCGGGAAAGGAAAAGCATCTCCCTGCTCCTGCCTCTGTCCAGAGAGGAGCCCTCACCTGCTTTAGCCAGACGTTGGTGGTCATCATTTGGTTCTTCTCATCCTGGCCCATAGGCGGAGAGGGAGAGAGAGGTAAGAGCAGTCAGAGTGACAGAATCAGCCCCAAAAGACAGGGTGGCATGGGATGGGCTGATTCAGGCCCCCCACTTGGCAGAACTTCTTACATGATACTGCAAGCCCAGCCCGCCCATGACCTTTCCTGATACCGCCCGCCTTACTGATTCCTCAGGATCGCACAGGTCGCTTGGGTGTTCTGGGCTTGTGTCCAGTGGAACAAGCAAAGCATCTAGAAAACCCACTGCTGCTTATCAGGGCCCTCCCAGGAGGGTCTCCGGGGCTTGCGAGGCGGGGAGGGCAGGGAGAGGAGGGAAGGAAGCTCTGACTGAGGTGGGTTGGAGGGCTGGAGCTGGGGAGGGAGGGAGGACCCGGGAAACAGGCCCTTGGTCTCTGGGCTGATCCCAGGGTGCAAAGACGAACCACATCGATGAGCTGGGCGATGGACAGCCCAAAGCGCACGATGACCACGTCTGAGGTGTTTGGCACCGGCCGCGCCCAGCGGTTGTAGCCCCTAAAGAGGTGTTTGAAGAGCCGGTCCTCCGCTTGGCCGGGGCGGGCTTGTGGCGCCTGCGCTGTGGAACAGGAGAGGAGCGTGGGGTCTCCGGAGTTCACGGTGGTGGGCGCTTCACCCCGCTCCCATCAAATCAGAGCCACTCAACCTCACTAAGCCGCAGGTTCCTCATCTGTAAAGTGGGGACACTATCCAGAACCTGTCTCACAACGCCGTTGAGGATTAAATATGATGATGTTTATTAGAGCTTAACAAAGCAACCAACACATGGTTGGAGCTCAGGAAGTGTCGGTTACTCTGATTATTGTATAAGAAGACTTGAAAATAAGTGCCGGGGAGGCGTGCTGAGGCAGAGGAGTGAGGAAGAAGTCAGACCTAGAGATGAAATTCAGACTTCAACTGAGGAGCCTGCAAGGAGGCAGCAATGTGGGGAGACGTCTGGTTTGTGTGGGATGAGCTGCAGGGAGAAGAGTTTTCAGGTGTTATAACGAGCCTTCCATTCCCACCCACTTATCAATGAACCCCTAATGATAACCATGAAATCCTCTGCCACTTTGAGCATCTCCCCCATTTTTTCTTAAACCACTGGCATTTGCTCCTTATTAACTAGGCAAAATTGTCCCCAAATTGTCTGATGGAATCCGTCATGTCCGTTTTCTCCATGTTCTGCAAACAGCTTCGCCTCTTAGGGTTCCCAAGCAAGCAGAGACTACTGCTCTAAAATTCAGAAAAGCATAGCAATAGCAATAGTTGCCACGTATTGAGCGCCTGCTGTATCCCAGGTGCTAGTCACAAACTCCCATCTCATGTAGTTCTCATAATAACCCTGAGAGGTTCACAGCACGATTGGTATTTGCAGATAAGGAACATTGAAGCTTAGGGAGGTTCAAGGTGACACAGCTGCCAACGTCAGAGCCATGAGTGCCCCACCACCTCTCACTGTGGGATGAGCTACTTGAAGTCCCCTGCAGCTTTGGCGTTTGCCATGATCCCACCTGCAGAAGTTTCTTCCATGAGGAGTGAGCTTGCAGTGCAATATGATGTCCTAGGGGTGATACTCACTCACCTGCTGGAATCAGAAGGAGCCACCACAGGCCAAGCTTTGTCATGGCTGGGAGTGCAGGGTAGAAGGGGCCCATGGCTTCAGAAGAGGAGTCTGGACTCCGCTGGACAACAGAAGGCTCGAACCCGCCCCCACAGCACGGCCGAGTTGCTGCAATCTGCAAGCTCCCGCTGGATTCCACGCAGCTTCCTCTCACCGCTGCACCTGAGTATGCCCGGGAAATGGTCTTAGGGTAGCGCGTCCTTGACACAGATGTGCTCCCGCTCCTCACACTCCACAGTGGTGTGACCGGTGAGCAGCCAAGCTTCCCAGGAATGGAGGGGGCTCGGGCTTTCCTCGGTTTGAGGAACCTGTATCTTTCGCTTTCTCAGAGTCAAGCAGCTACTCTTCCCTAAGATAAACCTTGACCCACTGGACAGAGGATGTCACAAGATGAGACCGAAGTCCCCATTGCTCTGGCCTCAGTGTTACGTGTGTAAAATGGGGATAATCATACAGCAAAGTGTGGTCAATAAAAGAATTTGGGTGCTATTCATGATAGGCAAAAGGGGGAAGCACCCAAATGCCAATCAGCTGATGAAGGGAAAAAAATGATATGTCCACACAATGGAATACTTTGCGGCCATAAAAAGGAATGACGTGCCGACACGTGCTACAGCGTGGATGGACTTTGAAAACATCATGCAAAGTGAAAGACACCAGAAACAAAAAACTGCTGCATGTTATATGATTCCATGTGTATAAAATATCCAGAATAGGTAAATCTATGGAGACAGAAAGCAGATCAGTGGTTGCCAGGGGAAGGAGAGCAGAGAACAGGGAGTGACCGCTGGTGGGACAGGTTTCTCTTTGGGGTGATAGGGATGTTCTGCAGTTACCTAGTGGTGATGGTTGCACAATTCTGTGAATGTACTAAATTCACCGAATTGTACATTTTAAAAGGGTGGATTTTATGGTATGCGTCTCAAAAAAAGCTGTTGAAAAAGCACCTTCTGGATTAATAAGAACTAGCCAACTCTCCTCAGATTGTGGGGATGTTACTATAAATCAGAACAAAGACGGCTGATTCAAAAAATATCCTTCTGGGGATGACAAGGACACTGATGTCAAAGACGTGAGTGAAGTGTTTGAATATTTCAAAAACAGGGAGAGCTGGGGAAAAGCTGTACTTTTAAGTTAATGTATTTATATGTAGTATGTGATTTAAAATGTGGGTCACTAAATGTCTAACCACTATGCTGTATCCCTCAGTCTAAAATAAAATAATATTGACTGTCAACTCTAATGGAAAAATAAAAATTTAAAAATAAAATAAAATGATAAGAGGGAAAAATATTGAAATATATTAAATACTACTCTAAAAAGTTTACATATTCAAGTTAATACCTTTTTAAAAAAGATAAAAACTCACTTTATTGGGAAAACGGGGCTGTCTTATGTTCGGGCACACATTGTATGTATCGAATGCCAGCTGTGTGTTAGGTTCTGGTCAGGTCCTCAGGATAGAGCATTGACTCTCGGTAGAGATAATGGGTTGGTGTTCTCTTTTGGGATGATGAGAATGTTCTGGAACTAGATGGTGGTGGTAATGCTTGTGTAACATGGTGCATGTACTGAACGTCACTAAGAATAAATTTTGTGTTATTTATATTTTACCACAATTTAAAAAGAAAGGAGAATATGGCTGAAAGTGCTTTAACAATGTAATCACCAAGTACATGAGAGAATCAAAGTTATTATTAAAAGAGTCATAAAATCTCTTCGATCTGGGTAATTCTCATCCCCCCAGCCACTCTGTTCCCTCTGGGAGCAGCGATTTCAATTTCGTCACTGGTGCTCCTCCTCTCCTCAAACCTGTCACACCGCCCTTGGCCTCTTTGGCAGGAGAAGAGTTTGTGAACTGTGGCCTTGAGTCCTGGCTCCACCACTCAGTGAGCAGCCATTTATTTGCAGGGCACTCAACTCTGCTGGGATTTTGCCTTATCTGTAAGATAAGGATAGCACACTCTCTATTCTGCCCACCCCTCAGGACAGGGGGCAGGGAGCAAATGGGATGGTGCCCATGAAAGCTCCTGACAACTGCAGAGGGTTGGGTCAGGGACAAATTGCTGCCATGGCACAATTTATCAAGGCACAAAGACCCCATGGCATCTCACATTGACAGTTTGTGCCAACTGGTTGGAAGAGAGAGGGTATGGAAGGGATTCGATGTGAATTTCAACGTGTGGATTTCTGAAACATATTTATTATAACAGGCTTTTCCAGAGAGCGTTTGGGAGAGAAAGGCCCTCCTGCATCAAGTCTTTTGGAAGATTTCGATTCAAAGACTCATTAGAAATTGGCAATCATACTTAACTTCTATTCCCTCAAGAGAAAATAGCCGCTGACCACCAGCCACCCCATCCTCGACACCGCACCACACTTCGCCCTGCTCTGAGTTTCCTCACTTAGCATCCTAGCTCTCTCAAGGGTTCTTGGTTCCTTCTGGGCCCCCAAAATCCATATAGCAGATAGAAAAGGCTGGAAGTCACCTGAAAGTGGCTGCTCTGGAACACGTAGTGAGCACCAAGATAGAACGGCCCACAGCTCTCCCAGGAGGGGTCCCTGAAGGGGTTCCAGGAGGCCCTGGCAGGCAGCGGTAACAGGGAGCATCCTACATAGGTAGCTCCACATGCATAGATCCTCTTCTGGAGCTGACTCTGCCCAAATGACAAATGCTGGAAGGTAACTGTCAGGAGCTCTCTAATGGGCATGCAGCTTTATCCATAGGTGAATTAGCGTCTCCCTGCCCACCACACATAATGTTTGTGCAGTGCTCACCCCAGCCTGCTCCTCTCCTGAGGCACAAGTGAGCCATAGGTGCTGCCTCACAGGTACAGGGGCCTGTCTCATGGGGCCTTCCCTAAAACAGACCCATTATAGCAGAAATAAACACAACTAATTTCTTTACAGAAAAAGCTATTATAACCAGGGCTATAGACAATGTTCGTGTCCCCCCTCAAATTCATATCCTGAAGGCTTCCCCTCCAACATGATGGTATGAGGAAGTGAGGCCTTTGGGAGGTGATGAAGTCTTCAGGGTGGAGCCTCCATGAATGGAATCAGTGCTCTTATAAAAGAGACCCCAGAGAGATCCCTCTCTCCTTTTACCATGTGAGGACACAGCGAGAAGGTACTGGCTGTGAGCCAGGACAAGGGCCCTCATCCAACACCAGATCAGCTAGAACCTTGATCTTGGACTTGCTGGCCTCCAGAACTGTGAGTAATAAATTTCTGTTGTTTATGATGTTTCTGTTATAGCAGCCCATACAGACTTAGACAACTATCTTGTTCTTTTCTTTTTTTATTATTATTAAGTTTATTGGGGTAACATTGGTTAATGCAATTATATAATTTTTAGGTGTACATTCTAATTTGACATCTATATATTCTATTGTGTGATTACCACCTAAAGTCTAGTTTCCTTCAGCTACCATATATTTGATCCCCTTTACCCACTTTACCCTCCTCCTACCTCCCTATATTTGACCCCCTGTACCCCATCTACCTCCCCCCTCCTCTCCCACCCCCTACCTTCTGGTAACCACTAGTCCATTGTCCATGTCCATGAGTCTCTGTTTGTCCTGTTCTTTTTTTGCTTTTAGGTTTGTAGCCCACATATAAGTGATATTATGTGATTTTCTACTTTTTCAGTCTGGCTTATTTCGCTTAGCATGATTATCTTGAGGTCCATCCACGTTGTTATAAATGGCAGTGTTTCATCTCTTCTTATGGCTGAGTAATTTTCCATTGTATGTATGTACCACAGCTTCTTTAACCAATCATCTATCGTAGGACACTTCGGTTGCTGCCATGTTATCTTGTTCTTTTCTAATCTTTTTTCTATATACATATAGATCACCTGACTTATCTCTGGGTACAAGAATTGGAGGCAGTTTTTACTGCGTTTTGACACATTTCTATATTTTCCAAATTTGCTACCATAAGTATATATTAGCTATTAAATATGGCAAAGTATATTTAATAGGGTGGTAACATCTCCTGTGTGTTTTACTTGCCCTCTCCCATCTCATGGTGTAGTGTCCCCTCCTCCCCACAAGTACGTGTAGATTTAAAACTCCATTTCTCTATCTGGATGAAGTACAGGTAATCGAAGTCAACTGCGTAAAGGGTGGATGCAAGCCAAGTGTCCACCAATGGAAGAATGGACAAACAAAATGGTATGTACAGATAATGGAATATGATTGTCTTAAAAAGAAAGGAAATTCTGATGCATCTATGGACATAAATGAACTTTGTGGACATTATGCTAAGTAAAATAAGCCAGATGCAAAGGGCAAATACTGCATTATTCCATTTATATGAGGTACCCAGAGTTGTCAAATGCATAGACCCAGAAAGGAGCATGGGGGTTGCCCAGGGCTGAAGGGAGGGCGGAGTGGGGAGTTAGCATTTAACAGGGACAGAGTTTCAGCTGGGGAAGATGCAAAACTCTGGAGATGGAAGGTGGTAATGGTTGCACTACAAAGTGAATGTACTTAATGATAATAAACTGTATACTTTAAAATAGTTAAAATGGTAAATTATTACATATAGAAGTCAAATTATAATATACACCTGAAAATTATATAATTGTATTAACCAATGTTACCCCAATAAACTTAAAAATATAAAATAAATAAAAAATAAATAAAGAAAATAAAATGGTAAATTATGTATATTGTACTACAATAAAAAAATAAAAATACTTGGGAAAAAAACAGGTAATAAATACTCAAAACTCATCCCAAAAGAAAAAAAAGTCATCCGTGTTCATAGGGGAATCACTTTAGGACTGAGGCAAAAATGAGACCAGGAAATGGAAATGCAGCATAGAACTCCTCATGTAGGCTCTAAAGCTGAGACAAAGTTGACAAGGGGCTTTTGGAGAAAAGTGGAAGATCCTATCCTGAGTTCCTTGAGGGTGAGGACTGTGTCTTGTTCACCTTTTGTCTCCAGTGCCAGGCGCAGCCCCTCACACTTAGCAGAGGCTCACTTGTGGGTTCTAGGTACGTATGGCCACCTGTGAGAGGTGCCCAGGACGGGGAGAGGACTCTGGAAGAGTCTGTGAAAGAGACCCAGGCTTAGGGCTTAGTTTAGGAAACAAGGCTGTGAAATATTTATTTACATAATCGAATTGTTTATTCTTTCCGTTATTCATTTATCTCTCTACTTCCTCACTTCTAGTGGTGGGGTCAACAATGTACCAGGCATTAAGGGACAGAGAAGTGAACATGTGTGGTCCTGAGGGGAACAGTGTAAAAAAGAATGAAAGGAAGGAACATTCTAGAATCTCATCTGCTTCTCCACCCCTGCTATGAGACATGATCTTCTTCTTTTAGTCCCATTGGTTTCAAAGTCATGCAGAGAGGCTGCAAGTTCCCAGAGGCGTCCCTTCTGGATGTTTTACAACTCCTCTCGCTGAGAAGTTCTTCCCTGAGTCTGATTCTGATTCTATGTAAACCTCTGAGAGATGCTTGTGTTGAGTCGAGTTGAGTGAGTGGAGGTGAGTGAGGTGAGTTGAATCTAAACATCCTGGTGTTGCCACCAATGACTAAATTTCATCAACACCCAGGGGAAACTGCAGAGCGGGCTATGTGTTTTCTCTCTGGACTCATTCAGAACCTGACAATTACAGAGCTCAGCTCCCTTTCTAGCTCCTTTCCTCTCTTTCATCCTCTATCCTGAAGGACAGGATTCTTATGTGTCCTGTGGCCTCCTGATTTATCTGACCTCCACTATCACCATCATCTAGAAGTTTTCTTTGCTTGTCAGAATGAATAAGTTACAAGACTGGGTTGTTCGGCTTTGTTTTGGGTTAGCTGTGAGCAAACAGGGCTGGGCCAGTGCAAGGCAAAAGGATTCTAGGGTACCCCTGGATGACAACTCCTAGAAGATCTTCCTAAGAACTATTTGCATTTGTGTACCTTTAAGGTTTACAAGACACTTCTGTGCCTCTGACTTCATTTGGGCATTGCATCTCCCCTAGGAGAGCACAGGGAAAAGATATTATTATCTCTTTTACGTAAGTAAAAAAATACTTAAGTTCATAAAGTTGACTGATTTGCTCAAGGCACATAGCTAAAAAGTGATAAAGTGGAGTTCGAGCTCAGGTCTTCAGCTTCTGTGGTCAAGCACTACCCAGTGTCACCAACCAGGAGGGCAATTTTGTGAGCATGTTGGCCAATACTTGCATGTGTTCTATAGAACTAGCACTACAACTGTCATTGCTAAGCCGCTATCAAAACTGAGGTCTGTGTCGGACAGGTGGTGAGAAGGGAAAGGTGCCTAATCCCAAAGTCAGACTCACCTAAATCCAAGATTCTAAGAGGTTCTTCTATGTGCAGATTCACTAACTCGTCCTTCTAACCAATGCCATGGCCACAAATCTCAAGGCTATGATCTGTTTCACCTTTAAACCAAGTGCACCAAATAAAAGATTTTTTTCTCCATTAGTGAGAATAGGGGGAAAAGAAATAGAAATCCAGGCATGCTGAAATTGCACCACATAAAGACCCAACGAGAGGCATCCACGACTGTCTGGAAAAAATGTGCAAATGAGATTCAGTGACTCAAGAGGACATGTCTCTGCAAGACACCTCAAATTTGCATCCCCTGTAATTACCCCGCTATGATAATTTCATTAATTTGTCACTGGAAACCAAAGGAGAAATTGTTCCAGGTAATTGACAGTAATTAGAGTAACCTTCTACCTCTCATTAGAAAGATATTAAAAGAAAAAAAAAGTCCCGGACCCTTTGATCGTCTAAGTAGCTGGCAGGCATGGGGGAGGGGCAGCTGTGGGGTCGCTGTTTGTAAAGTGGGTCTGAGTTAACGGGGTACATAGAGAAACCTACAAACAATATTGCAACACCCCCACTGAGCTTGTATCGCTTCTGATATACAAGGGGATCTTGACTACCCCCTTCCCCCACCCCAATTCATCGTAGCCTCTCTCTCCCACCTCTTAAATCCTGGTCCCAGTGAAGTCAAGGTTATCAGGGCTCACGTCTTTGTCCATTTTCCTATTGCAGCTGGTTTTCAACTTCTCATCCACCAGGCCACATTCTATTCTTTTCACAAACACCACCTTCTCCAAAATGCCTGCTCAGGGTCCCACCCAGCCCCTCTCTGCAATTCGTTAGCCACCCCCACCCCTGGAATGGGAGTCCCAGCTCTCCCACAACTGTCCATACCCCAAAGAAAGCCCCTTGATTAGAGGAATCGATAGTTTTTCTTCATCCAAATAATCTCACTAAAGATTCTTAGGGAAGAGAGAGCATATGCGTAGCTCTTACATCTGCTCTGCTCAATAAATAGATCAATCGCGGAAGTCTAACATCTCAAGGTTGGGCAGAAAGGTCATCTGGATCACCACACTGGCTGATGTAGGAAGCCTCTCCACAAATTCCAGCCTCAGAAAAACCCCGGCAATGAAGGACGTGCTGCCTTCCAAGTGAACACCATTGATGTCTGCGAGTCATTATTACAGGATATAGAGTATTTGCTGAGTGAATCAATAAATGACAGAAGGAGGAATAGTACTAATAAAGACATTGAAGCAGATTCAATATAAAAAAAGTGATAACTCCTGACACTGAGCTACCCTCACCAGAGGGAGGAGTTGACTGCCACTGGGCTCTGAACAGCCCCAGCAGGAACCAGAAGACTAAAATTTTTCTGGGAGCAAGCAACTTCCAGCATTCTGACTGCGCCCCCTCCTAAGTACCAGAAGCTGTTAATCTGCTAAGATCCCTTTGACCCCACAGTGTCCTCACCCCCACAATGTCCCCAATACAAGCCTTGGGGGCAGCTTTCTTACCTGTGGCCCAGAAGAAGACAGGCCATTCAGAAAATGCAGCGAACCAGCCTGGCTTGGAGGTTCTGGCAGCTGACAAAAGTCCCCCTGAAACAGAGAGGCAGGTGCAGAGCTGAGCTGCGTGACTTATTTCATGGTGACACAGAGGCTGGAGTAGGACACACCTTGGCGGATGAGGAAGACCTGATTCTGAAAGTCCAGTTGGCTTCCTGGGGAGGGCTGGACGGGTTCTGCAGACAGGTCGGTTTGCCCGGGGCTGTCAGCTCTGGCAGCCAGAGAAGCTTTATGCAGGTGCTACTGAGGAGGGCATCATGGAGAGCTTGACACAAAGGCTTCTGCAGGTAAAAGGCAAGCCAGTCCATAGGAGGGACCCCTGGCTTGGCAAGCACAGACTCATGCTTTCATTCTCTCTCTCACACACACACACACACACACACACACACAATACACACACATGCACCCTCTCTGGAGGGGAGGAGGAGGAGCCTGCGACTATTCAGTCTGTGTCCAGTGGGGACAGATAACGGATTTGCTTTCCCTCTGCCCAGTTACTAGGATGCTTTGCTCTTTGCTCTGAAGCTTCCCATGCTCCAGGATCACTGCCTGGGCCCCCTGACCCACCCACAGGTGGGGCATCTCTTGGGTCCTTGGTCTATCAATAGAGCAGTATAATTTTGAGAAAAGAGGACTGAGAACAGAGCCCCCGGACTGCTAGCCTACAGTTCTTTCTTTCCCCTTCTTTCCTGGAGGAATGCCCATCTTCCCCTAGCCAGCCTCCCGTGGGAACACCAGGCCCCCCCACTCACGCTGCCACCTGGTTGGGCTGCAGCTTGGCTGCCACCCCTTCAGGGTTGCTGGCGACCTTGCCTTCGATTTCCCAGAAAAGCAAGATCATCTTCCTCCATAAACAGACCAGTTGCCTCCTTCCCTCTATTATCAAACCAGGAGTCCTGTCCCTCCTCCCGTGCACAGTGAAGCCTGGCTCCTGTGATCTTGATAGTGTCCCATTCATTACATGTCCACAGGCTCTCTCACATCTTCACCTCCGCCTCCCGCTTGCTCCTTCCCTTCGGCTCATACATGAGCTCATCCTCCATTCTGAAAACACTCTTTGGCTTCCATCTCTCCCTTCGACAACTTGCTATCTCATCTCCTATTTTGTTAAAAGCAAAGGGCAGGGCCCCCAAACACCACTGTCAAGGACCGACTTCCGGCTTTGCTCCTTGGAAGCTGTGTGATTTAGGGCAGGCCTCTTAAGTTCTCTGTGCCTCAGTTTCCGCATATGTAAAAAGAAGATGTAAATAATGGTTCCTACTTCATAGGCTAGTTATGAGGAGTAAATGAGTTAGTATAAATAAAAGGCTTAGAATAGTGGAATAGTAACATATATACATAACATCAATATATATATTTACCTATGTGCATATGATTGCTAATATCATCTTGTGAGAAAGTTAAAAGACCTAAAACACTCAAAAATTATAAAATATCCATATTCTCACTATCTATAATTAACAAATATCAATATTTCACCATATTTACTTTCATGTTGATATATATGTGCATGTGTATGTATTTAAAGTTATATAAGTATTAAATGCATACATTCTCCAGAGAGAAAGACAGAAAGAAGGAAGAAAGGAAGGAAAAAACAAAAGAAAGAATAATTAAAGATTATATCAATCAAGGTTCTTGGTTACAAGCAATAAAAATCTATCGATTAATTTTTAAGCAGTAAATGATTTTATTAAGGGATAATGGGTAGTTCACAGAAGCATTTAGAAAACTGGAGAACTCATGTGCGGCACAGGTAAAAACAGGGAAACATCAGCCAGACTGGAGCCAAAATCACAACCCATCACCTGCACGGCGGGCCCTGCTGCTGCTGATCTAGATGCAAAAATCCTGCACTGTCGCTGGTATTGCTGTCACTGCTGTCCCTAGAAACCAGTTATTGCTGCTGCTGCTGCTGCTGCTGCTGTCAGGATTAATTCTCCTCGATCCCTGCTTCTTGTGTCACTAGCTTCCAATACAAAGGTCAGGACAGATGAATCTGATTAATCATGTACCCATGAACTAGATGCGAGGCAGGCTGAGGGAGCAGGAATCTGGTGTTGTGGGCTTCTGTGTGGAAGGTGGGCCATGCCACCTTCGAGGTGGGAACATTCCCAAGATATTTGAAAGAAGTTTAAATGCTGGGAAGCTCCTCAAAATCCAGCTCTTTTGTTCCTAACATCAAGGTCCTCTCTAACGTTCTATAGTTACATTTTGGAATAAATGCTTACATTTAACTGTTTTAAAATCTCTACCCAGAATTTGTTTAATCAGTTATGGTAAGACACGCAGATGCTGGAATGATTGTCTTGAAAAAAGAGGTTTATACTCACAGCTCCCTAGAAACAGGTGGGGTCACCTGGGGAAGCACCAGGGCCAGCCCCAGGGTGGAGAGAGGTGGGATGAGGAAGCGGGCAGAAAGGACAAAGGACAAAGCATGGTCCAGAGTGTTTACTGGAATTTCTGCAAGAAAAACAAGGCAGGACAGGGTAAGTAGCTCAGGACTGGGTAGTTTGAATACTGTTGGTGGCCCGTGGGCACAGGGGTGGTCTCTAGTTGCCCAGTTCCTGGCCCAGGGGAGATTTAGTGCAGGGGAAATATTAGCTTGGTGTGTGAGAGAGAGATAAAGGAGAGATGGTCGGGGGTGTTCATCAGGATTGATTACAGGATTTGTAATGAGATTTTTGTATGCTCATGAAAGCTGAATCACAGGGGAAATATAAACAACTTTCATCATTCATTTGACCCTGTGAATAATGAATGCCAAACAGGCAAATACTGATTCTAACTAACAAAATGTAGTTAGAACACTAACACAAGGCAACCTTCCTCACAGAAATAAAAGTGCTCATTTAACCTCAAAGGGTAATAGCTCGAAGTCTCTTTGGTTACTCCATCCAGCTCCAATCTAGCCTCTCTGATCAAAACCCATTCTTGTTCCAATCTTGACACAATATCATCTCAAAATTCTGTTTCCTATGGAGTAAATCATAAAGTTCATCAAAAGTACACTGCCTATAAAGTAATGGGGTGGACAGAAAAGAAATAAATTAACAAAGTAAGGAAGAAAATGTAGGCAGGCACAGCCCTCATCGTTGTAAATGATAATGACCTTTTACCAATTAGAATTGGTATTGAGAGTGTTTCCCTTCGCCCATTCTCCAGAAGCAACATCTATTCTATAAAAGACAAACTGCTCTGCCGCATCCTCTTTCTACCCTACTGCGTGACAAGGTCCGGAGATGGCGACAGAGGCTTCAAGGAATGCATCGTCAAGAACGAGGACGTGGCATGTGTTTAGGGATAATTGGTTTCTTAGAAATGATCCTATTAATAGGGGGAATTTGGGTAGCACAAATTCTAGTAAGTGTAAACGCTATACAAATGGATTTCCTCAAAATTGGCTCAGAGGAAAATATAGTAAATTCCCCGCGTATGGAATCAGCTCTGGTCACCCTGATGTGTCCAGAATGCGTAAACCCTTTATTTGAACAATTATTAAGGGAAATTCCTTTTGACGCGCCTCTTAAAGATATTATGAATAAATTATAACAAGCTGAATTACTAGAACCAGTTTATACTCCTGTTCCCACGCAGTTAGTAGAAAAATTAGTAAAGGATAAGAAATTTACTCATAAGCCTGTGCCTACTATAGAAGGGCCTCCTTTTGTGGCCTAGTGGATAAATAGAAAACTCTGGTATCCACCTAGGGGGGCTAATAGTATGAAAAGATTACCTGATCTTCCTTTGCCTTATACAGAAGCTTATAATAAAGATAGTATACATGTAGTGAATAAAGATAGAATTCATGTGCCTTATAGTAGTTTAAGTTTCATAGAAAGGCTGGCTAGGTCAGGATCTCCTTGGTGCTTAAAAACAAAGGAACAGAAACTTAGCTTATGAAAGCGGCTTTATAAAACTGATTTTTATAAATATTTTCCTCATTACTGCACCAAGGAAACTTTTGAACAGCTATGAGAAAGGTTCAGCTTGAACTTTAGATATAGCATAAATCAAATAGCATTTAAAAGATTTCTTCAGGCAGAAAGAAGAACAATGTCTGCCCACAAGCCAATGCTTGCTATTATGAATACATCTATCTATCACCTTTACTTAAATCAAACTGTATCTTACGTAATAGATAGATATAAGAATTAAAAGTTTAGATTGTTTCATCAGGTAGTTCTGTTCTAATGATTGAGAGAAAAATGTGCTAGTTAATCATGAACATTAATAATAATATACTCTATAAGATTTTCTACTTCGCCTAACCACAAAAATTTAACTCCCTGCTACCTTAACAACAAAGTATAATCAAATGCCAAAATAAAAAGTATAAAAGTTGTACTCAAATCACAATAAAACGGAACAGTGTCACACCGCCTCTGAGCTGTGTAGTTGACTGTCTCCCGCGCCGACGCCTTGCCCACCTTCGGGGCCCCCTGGATCCTGTCGTGGCTGGACCGCGGCACTGCTCCATCATGGAAGGAGTTCAATGTAATCGGCTTGCCCCCAGGTGAATAATTTGAGCCTCTGGGCTTGGGGACCCTACCAGGAGCTCAGGGCTTATCACTGCTGCTGGGGAATTGGGCATTAGGCAGTAGTGGCAATGGGGATGACATCGAGAATAGCATCTGTAATAGGGTCACCAAATTAAGTTTGCAACGATCCACTGACATTCTACAAGACCTGTTGCTCTTAGGAGAGTTTGGTGGTAACCAAAGCTGCCATCCTTGCATTGTTCTGGTCTTTGATGGTGGTCCTAATCCTTGTGACTTCCCCAGAGACATGGTATTGGTTTTATTTATTACTTTGTTATAAAGGCTCCCACTTCATTCTTCCTCCCAAGACTGAGGATGACTCTCATATACTGAGAAGTTTCCCTAAGTCAAATCTCAGCACCTGAGGTCAAAACCACTTCCCATACTCGCCTGTAATCAAGATCATAGTCTTCCTACACCAGTGTATTTCTCAAAGCCTTGGAAAAGGGAGTGTCTCACGAGTTCTCTCCTATTAGGAGGAAAGTGGTCAGTCATACATTAAAAAAAATTCCATTCTAACATTCTTATTTCCTCAAGTCTTCCATTCTGCTGTACTAATTCCTAATATCTCATAGTCACTTTGCATGGGCTTCAAATCGAACAAACTGTTAGTAGCACTCTGTCGTGGTTAATTTTATGTGTTGACTTGGCTGGACTAAGGGATGCTCGGATAGCTGGTAAAACATTTCTGGGTTTGTCTCTGAGGGTATCTCGGGAATTGATTACTATTTGAATCAGTAAACTCAGTAAAGAAGATCATTCTCATCAATGTGGGTGGGCACCATCCAATCTGTTGAGGGCCTGAATAGAACAAAAAGGTGGAAGAAGGACAAATTCACTCCTTCTGCTTGAGCTGGGACCTCCATTTTTCCCTGCCTTCGGACACCAGTGCTCCGGTTCTAGGGCTTTTGGACTCAGACCAAGACATCCACCTTCAGCCCCTAGCCCCAGTGCTCAGGCCTTCAGACTCCGAGAGAATTTCACCACTGTCTTTCCTGGCTCTCTAGCTTGCAGACTGCAGATCATCGAACTTCTCAGCCTCCATAACCATGTGAGCCAATACCTATAATAACTCTCCTCTCATATATATCTGTATATTTCCTGGAGAACCCTGATTAATACGCACCCTCAGCTGTCCAAACTTGTAAACCAAACCAAAATCTCTCAAAAGCACACCCCTGTCAGTCATCCATATCTTATTTCAACTTTTTGTTCCTTGTCTAGTACCTCAAGAATGGATTTCTATGCATCTTCACCAGACTGTGGACATAAATGAGCTGAATGTTGCAGTTTAAGGTGTGTTTGTGTCTCTTCCCAGGTTCATCTGCCTGCTGGGGCATGTGGGGACCTGACCCTGGTTCAAGTCTAGAGGCAGTGAGGCAAGGTTAGGAATGAAGAAAATTGACTTACTTTTTGCATGATAAACCCTTCAGGTGATGTTGCTGTAGGAATTTCAGCCAAGCCAGGAACAAGCTCATCAGGTAGAGAAACATCTTTCCCTGACAAGGGAGGCTCCCTGGTACTTATTATGCGACCCCACCCAGTTCTTTGAGTCTCACTTCTCCCCACTCAGTGCTGTGAATTAAACTGATGCAATAATTCAGCAAATCACGGGATCAAAATTTGAGCTTGGATTTTAACCAACCAGTCAGTTATCCATGCATTGCCTCTCATCTCCGAAACTACATTCAGAGTATATATTTCTTTAAGCATTTCTCTTTGAAAGTGTGCACGATGCTAAGCTTTCTCAGTAGAGAGTGCTAAGTGACATTGCAGGAGGATAAGAAAGAGGTTTCCTGCAATGTCTGGCACAGGCAGTGGGACCTGGCAGCCTCACCTGGCAATCAATCACCTTTCTGCAGCACTTCTGAGATGGAAACCAGAGCCCCACGTAGCCTGCACACAGCCACCTGCTTGGACTCCCTCAGCAAGCTTCCCACTTGCCTGCATGCAGCTAGCTGTGGCCAGAGGGTTACATGTGAGGAAGACTGCAGGAGATATAGTTTAGGGAAGAGAAGACTGTTTGATAAAACCCAGGGAGTAATTATAGATAAAGAAGAGACCCAAGGACTGACTTTAATTTCGAGATCAGAAAAATGATGAGGAACCGGCAAGGGACAAGCAGGAGCAGCCAGTGGGCAATGAGGCAAACCAAGCAAGAGGAGTCTCAGGAGCCGAGTACAGACAGTGTCTAAGGAAAAAGAATGAGCAACTGGCTGAATGCTGCTGCTAAGCCAGGTGCAATGAGAGCTTAGAATGGCCTATGTATTTAGCAATTTAGAGGTTTTTTGTGGTGTTGGCAAGAGGACTTTCAAAGGGTGTGGAGGTTAAAGACCGAAGCATGATTCAAATAAGTTCAAGGGAAAATCGATCAATAGGGCTTAGAGACAATGAGTATCAACAATTCTTTGACCAACTTTTGCTTTAAAAGAGAGGATTGAGACAGTGGCTGGAAGGAAATGTGGGCTCGCTAGATTTATTTTTTTAATGAGTAAAGTTACAGACTGTTGGTGTCTTAGTGTGTGAGCTGCCATAACAAAATACCATAGATTGGGTGGCTTAAATTTATTTCTCACAGCTCTGGAGCCTGGGAAATCCAAGATCAAGGTGTTGGCAAGGTAAGTTTCATTCTGAGGCCTCTTCTCTTGGCTTGTAGGTGGCCATAATTTTGTTGTGTGCTCACATAACCTCTTCTTTGTGCACGCACAGGCAAGAGAGTAAACTCTCTGGTGTCTCTTTGCGTAATAATACTAACCCCATCTTAAGGGATCCGCCCTCCTGACTTCATTTAATTCTATTTACCTCTCGAAGGCCCCATCTCCACATATTATCACATTCGGGATTAGGCCTTCAACATATGAATTGGGGGGGTGGGAGGGCAGGGACAGAAACATTCAGATCTTAACAGTTGGCATCTGAATGGGATGATCCAGTAGAGGAGAACACTGATGATAGGGGAATGGGAATTTTCCCTGTGCCTACAATGGTCCCAAATCTAATGCCTCAGTGGAAGAGCTGGCCTTAGATTGGAGCAAAGGCAGCTGATCAGTGTAGCTAGAGAGAAGGTGGAGAAGAAGTAGCCACAAGTACAGGTAGCTGGGTCAACAAAGGGCTGGGAGTTTGTGGAAGTTTTCCGATTGCTCCAATTTTCTTAGTGAAATAGGAAGCATAGACACTGGCTGAGAGTGAGAATGGAAGAGAAAGCACTGGAGACTGAGGAGAGAAAGGGATCTGTCATACAGTCTTCCGAGAGATTAGGAGAGAGCAGCCTTGAGAAGGGTGGTGGGGTTGTGGGGTGGACAGCGGTGCAGTCTGATGAGGCAAGATTAATGCTGTGGGTCTCTGGGGAGGTGGAAATGTAGCAAGAGTTCTGTTTCAGCCATGAGGAGTTCGAGACACCTATTAGACATTCAAGAGAAGATGTTGACTAGGACGTTGGATATGCCAGTGTGGAGACCAAAAGAAAGTCTAATTTGGGGATTTCAATTTAGGAGATTTCATACTATACAACCCCTGCTGTATTTGCTTTTCTTTGTTAGCCACAATTTTACTTTTGAGTTAACCAAGTTCTTGAGAGTTCACTGTATTCACTTCTTTACCTCTTAGTTTTCAAACTCAAGGTAATCTAGCTTCTACTTCCAAAAACTCCACTGAAAGTATTCTGAAACGGGTCACCAGTGTCACCCAAGTATAAAATCAAATTTTGTTTTCAGTTCTCTCTGCAATATTTGTCATTTTTGACTACTTCCTGCTTCTAGGAGTGGATCTCGGAAAACACTGATAACTGTTTCAGGCATGATGCTAGAAGAGGTTATGAAGCAAGAGGAGTAAGCATGGTTATGGTTCACCAGAATAAAATCGCCCCTAATAGAGTCATTTCTCTTATTGATCAGATTGCTGTTTGGTAAGAATGTTGTAGATTAATTATCTGTTTACTTCAGTAAGGTATCTAACAATCACTCACAACATTCTTCTAGCTAAATAGGAGAGAATCTCTTGGTTAAATTCACAGATGACAAATTCAAGAAGGAGATCTCCAATGTCTATGTCCTGAGCTGTGCTCTCTGCAAGTTGGAACGCTAGGCCAAAAGCATGTTTTAATTCACAGAGCTACACTGCAAAGGAGCGAGGAGGCCAACATCCCTTACATAAACACCACTCAGACACTCCTAAGCAGAACGTTTTGGTTTTTCAGAAAGACAAATGAGCCAATAGTGTGGAATCTGTGATTTGAAACAAAGCTTGCACATCTTTAGGCAGCATTAGTTCAAGTAGAATATGCAACAGTAGTCATAAATAGTCCAGATTTATTTCTTCTAAGCCTTGATCCAAAAGAGATTGGAATGGATGTGTTCTGGGTTGGCATACCATAACTGGAATAGTGCATTTTATTCTAGAATGCATTTTGCCTTAAGAAAGAAGAGTGTGGCTAGAGGAACATGGTCAGAATAGTGAGAGATCTGTAAATATACACAGCAAATCTACAAAAGAAAGTCAACGAAGCTATTAGTTTACTGGATTTGCCAATCATAGAGAACCTAGGAGGATCCCAATATTCAAAGAAGCTTCCAAAGCTTCCAGCAACACACACACACACACACACACACACACACACACACACACACACACAGTCCTTGGCCCCTCGCTCTTTCTCAGACCTCTCCCTTCTCTCCTTCTCTCCAGGCCTGGCCAAACTGGTGAAATTCTAGTAAGTTAGAATTAATCGGTCAGCCGGTCAGGACAGCTAGGTCGGCCCCTTCAAGGAGCCACTGTGGGAGCGGTGGGGTACTTTAGACTCTCATTTTAGGCGACGGAAGGAGTTTCATCTAGAGATGCGATTCTAGCTCTAGGTCCAGGCGCCGGGAGACGGTGGAGATGGAATCCGTGCGGCTGCAGGTACACCGAAGGAGTCCGGGTGGGAAGCGACTCGCAAGAGCGCGACTAAGACCCGCAACGTGGCCAGGGGTGGCCAGGGGCGGGGCGGAGGCCCCGAGGGGGCGTGACCAACTCTAGGGCAGGAGGCAGGGGCGGAGGCGGAGAGGCGGGCGGAGAGGCGGAGGCGGGAGGCGGAGGCGGAGGCGGGCGAGGCACGGGGGCGGAGGCAGGCGGGGCGGACTCGGCCTGCGATATCCCCTCTCCCAGCAGCCCCAATCCCGCGCCCCGACTTGTTACCTCTGTGGGAGGCGGAGGCGAAGGCCGCCATGGTGCTGCGTGCGGTCGTGTTCGAGCTGGACGGGGTCCTGGTGCTGCCATCGGCTTCCGGCGCCCTCCGCCGTGCCGAGGAGGAGTTAGCGGTGCCCGGGTAAGGCGACCCGGCGCCGGGCCTGCGCGGGTGGGTCGGTGCGGTCGAAGGTAGGATCCCTGCTGAGAAGCTGCCTTTCGGGACTTCCAGCCCTGGTTTCAGATTGTTGTGGTTTGAGAGCCCTGCTAAAGGTTAAAACAATTACCGTGCACTAAAATACCAGTCTGTGTTGGTAGATACATTGTCTTTCTAAATGCTAATTACACTTCGCCAAGGACTCCAAAATTGCCCTCGGTAGTGAAACCTTTTCCCAAGAGAGAGGAATTACTCGCTGAACTGGCTGCTGCCAGCCTAATCTTATGTGATGAAATGGGTCTTAAAGAGGAGCGCTGAGATTTTGAAGAGAAAAAATTTCTGTCCTTTGTAGATTTACTTATTATAACAGCAAACTAGTGAAACAGCCCCATTCACTGGGAACTGGTAAACTAGGAAGCATCACCAGTAAACGTGATGTTCAGGATAAGAGTTCAGTAACATCAGAAAATACGTGTTATAATAAGTGAAAAAAATCTGGGTTTGCACCGCAGGTGGAGCCACGGACCATACCCGGGGTGCGCCAGGCCCCGGGTGCGCCGTGAGCGTGTGGGGGAGACGCCCGGCCTTCAGAGATCCAGTTCTTAAGGGGAAACGGCAACATCCCTAGGTCAGGGGTGGAAGGTGTGGGGGAATTAAAGAGGGAGAAAAAAAAAAAATGAGTGAAAAAGATCAGACCCACCAGACGGTAAAACTATTTATACAACATGGTTTCAACTTTGGAAAAAACTACATGTAGAAAATGGAAGAAAAATGTCTAAATATCCCTGGGATTATTAATTCCAGGTGAGATTATGAGTGAAATTGTAATGGTTAATAGAACAAAATCTTTATAAACATAGTACTAATGCATAGCAAATTATACCAATTAAGTAAACGGCTCAAATTTCTAAGGGTGAAGGCCCAATGTCCGCAAATTTCTGCATATTCATCTTAATGTTAACTTGATTTCACCTAAATATTACCCTGTTAGGAGAGAGAGATTAAATACTCCTCCCCTTCCAAAACATCATAATACTTTCAGAGGTGGAAAGGAAGCAATTCGATTTCTCAATTATTTTTACCCATTGCCATGAATCTGATATTAGTTTTATTGCAGTTTAGGCTAAGGTAGGTGCTCTAAAGCAGTGATCCCCAAACTGTTTGGCACCAGGGACCAGTGCTCCTATGAGAATCTAATGTCTGATGATCTGAGGTGGAGCTGAGACAGTGATGCTAGCGCTGGGGAGCGGCTGCAAATACAGATGAAGCTGCTACGCTCTCCCATCTCCTGCTGTGTGGCCTGGTTCCTAAGAGGCCTTGGACAGGTATCAGTTTGAGGCCCAGAGACTGGGGACTTTTGCTCTAAAGGACCCAGTGAGTTGAATTTGCTAGGTTCTAGAACATTGCTGGTATTGTCCAATAAACCTTTTTGCCAGAAAGTCTGTGGTTGAAACATTTCCTGGATCAGTGATTGAGAAGTTAAGACCAGCTGCTAATGAATCTGATTGTTCCCTAATTGTCAGATAACAGCTTGATATTTTTCTATCATTTTACAATTTCTTAGTGAGTAGGACCAGGTCTCATTTCTTTCCTGTACCCTCTGTAGCATCTACTGAAATGTTGTGGGCATGAGTACCATTTGGTGGGTGGTATCCAGAAAGATTTTTCTTTCTACCTCAGAAACAACAACAACACCACCAATCCATCACATGGCACACTTTAACTCCAGAACATAATTTACAGAATCATTAATCTTTAAAATTAAAATGTTGGACTTATTCTCTCTGGCATCACTGAAAATGCATTTCAGTTTTTAAACATTGGCATAAGGTGGAAGAAACTCACAAAAGGAAGTAATCTTCAAAACACTGAACTCCATTTCATGCAATTAGCCCAAAGAGCAAAGTAAGAAAAGACACAACTTAAAGTATTGGCAAAAGGACAGTACACATTCTAAAATATTTATAAAGATCGTATACAACAGGGTTCCTTAGCCATCAGTTTTTACTTTGTTGCTCTAAATCACCTCGGTTAAATTATAGGTCCTTTCCACTTGAATAACTGATCAGATATCAGTATAGGGGTTAAAACCCTTCCAGCAAGATAAAAGAAATGATTCACATTTAAAATAATGTACTTTTCATAAAATTAGCAGCACTTCATTCTACCAGGATATTCAACTTTGGCTTCATCGACTGGTCAGAAACAAAGGACATTGCATACAGGTCCAAAACAAATTCTTCTGCAAGGGAAATGTGAGATTACAATTTTTCCTTAATAACTAATTATTTCCCCCTTAGGTGGTGAATGAAATTACTGGAATGTCACCTTCGACGATAGAGAGGGAAAGCGGGCTGAATAGGGCAGTAGCTTTACAGAGGGGTGTTCTACGGCGGTCAGGGTTGACAGAGGTGCAGCTAGATTTAAGGCATTTAAGGTAGGTAGCAATGGGATAAGGGGTGGCTAGAAACTAACTCAGTTGTAGGAGGCAGTGGGGTCCCACCAGGAGAGAGAGTGTATGCGTGTAGAGTGCTCGATGGACAGGGCGCGTTTAAGTAGACACAGGGGAAAGGTGCAACCCCTTTTAATAGCTTATCCTGTTAAGTCTCAGGAGGAGATGGTTTTGTAAAATCAAAGTAAAGGTAGGGACAGTCAAGAAACTACTAACAGAATAACTATGGGATCATCCAAGGCAGGCACTGGATGGTCATCCAGCATTCAGATAGATTCCAGGAGGAGGCTAAAGTTTGAAAGCATTGTATCATAATACCTCTATGCCAAAGTTGTCCATTTAAAAGAGTTAAAATGACAAAAATGAGGAGGTACTGTATAGTTGAATGTTTATGATAAGGAAAAACTAGAACATACAATTTAAAACGTAGGGAAGGTGACCGGCTTGTCGTGAGAGGGTGAAGGTGGTTAAAATACCCAAGAAATAAATGTTATAGTAACTATGAAATAAACATAATAATTATGCATAGCAAGGGTTGACTTTACTGGCCCAGTCCCAGATCCTGAGACAAGCCATCTGCTTTGAGTGCCATCTGCTTTTTGTCTGAGCAGTTGTCTTGGAAAACTCTCATTTGAGGTCTCCTCTAGGCTGGGGTGTTCAATCAGGTGATGAGGCATTTTTTAAATGAAAAACATAAATTCATATGTCAATACCTTTTAACTTTGCGATGCAGGGTTTAGTTAACAATATTCCAGCCAGGCTGGAGGGAGTCCTAGTGCAGATATTCTTTTCAGTGGATCATATCTCAGGTCGTAGGCCATGATATTCGATGTCTTCATCTCCCAGAATTACACTGTGAAAAGATTGCTCTACGAGCTTGTATTAATTTCAAGGGCCTTTATAAGGTCTTTGCAATAAGTTAGAAGAATTCCTTAACAAGGCAGGTTTGCACATTCCTTCATCTAGCCTCTTAGGTCTTCTGGTAACAGTTTTTAAAAAGAGACAATCTATGTTTACCGAAGGGGATAGATCTCAGATTAAGCAATACCAAGGGAAGGGTGTTAGGCCAACGCAGGTTAAGATTCAATAAATTTTACCAATTGAATTTGAACTACTTCGTCGTTTTGTTTTATAAAACCAGAGGACTGGGGAACCAGAGGAAAGCCTGTGATACCGGCCAAGTTTTGCTCACCTGGTATATAATTTGTCTTGCAGAGTCGCTATGGAGCTCTGTGAGGCTTTTCCAAGTAGGAAAAAAATCTCTTCCAGAAGTTTTTTAAAACTGCTGTGGCTGTAGCCCTTTGACATAGGCATGCTTCTACCCAAAGAAAATACATACAAATCATCATTAATACATTTTTATTCTTGAAGGTGGGGCAAATTGGATTGAAATCCACTTTCCAAAACTTAAATAGGCCTAATTAGTTTATTTCCCCCTTTTGTTCATGTTGACAATTAAAGAACTCGCAAGCAATTACAGAAAGTTAAATGGTTAGAAGCAAAATTTAGCTTTTTTAGTATTAAGAAGATTTGATTTACCTAAGAAATCAAAGACCTGATGATACAAAGCAGAGGAAATAATTTAATAAAGTGTAAAATCTTCACTTTCCCTTTATAATTTTCTAATGAGAGTATACCAACCGTATAGGAAAACTTTTGTCCGTTCAAGAAATTCAAATTCCAATTCTGTGTTAACGTACTCTAAGATAAGTCCATTTCAATCTTGGATAGTTTGACCACAAATAAGATTTTTTTTTTCAAGATTCATTCTTCATGAACCTTCTGCAACATACATAAACCTTCAAGTTTCTTAGACCTTTCAGCTTTTGTTCTATCTTTTTCTTTCTTATTCTAGAACAATCGTTTTACTCTTGGACTCTTTTTACTCAGATTATATTCTTTTTCTTCAACAAAAATGTATTTTCATCCCTCATACCTACTTTACTAAGCACACGTATCTTCTGTTCTATACGCAGTCATCTTTAATAGCCATATCCTAATCAGGCGTCATCACAAATGTCTGGATTTCAATCTGAGGCATCTCGTGCCTGTCCAGCCTTGTGAAGCGACACACTGAGGTCTCCAAACTTATTATCCTGGTTTTCCATCTGGTCTGCTAGCCTCAAAGCCAGCAGAATGGTGGACAACTGCATGTCCTCCTTAATTAAACATCCTTAAGCTAGCTTTTATTTGCTAAAGATTAATCCCAGATGATGTGTACTTGAAAAGCAATTGGGTTAGTTTCTGTTATTTCTTCAATTTGTATGAGTGCACATTTGTTTTAGGCCAATTGAACAGGGCTCCTTTATAACCTAATTTTGAAATTACAAATCAATCAATACCATCCAATGGTAGAAATATGCCATATCTATAACATATATTCATAGACAAACAAACATACAGATAAACACAAAGATTTCATAGCTTTCATTTTAAAACACTAATTTTTTTATTCCAGGCATAACACAAAACTCAAAAGAAAAACTAGATCCAAATTATGTTTTCTAGCAGATGAACTAAATTAAGCTTTTGCTCAGATGGCCTAAGTTTTTGCATACTTAAGAATTCCTTTAAAGCCTTCTTTAAAGTAAAATAATACATTCTATTGTCTCTAAGAAACCACCGATGCAGAATCAAAACAAGGAAAAAAAATTCTCTCTCTTTTTTTTTTTTTAAGAATGCGTTTAAGTCCCTTGGAGCAATGCTTTGTGCAGAGGAGCTGAAGGCAGTACAGACCTCATGTTCAGTCTTGATTTTGTCCCTTATGCGGCAAAGCCGGAAGCACCTCCAGTTGAATAGTCGCTGCTGGGTGAACCCCCATGAGCTACTTCGCTTATGAGCGTATTTATATTTAATTTATGGTCTCATGTCCCTAGCTGCATTCCTCCTTGTGGGCACAGATCCCAGCTTGAACATTGCATGTCCCCATCCATGGCAGAATGCCTTTCTATAGCAGTTTGTCCATGGGTATAAATAGTGTCCATCCCTTATATGCCACTGTGATGAAGTCACTGGAACGTTCATAATGTTGCTTCTCTGTGCCTTCCAGAGGCTTTCTGAGTGAGGCTTTCAAGAGAGGAGGCCCAGATGGTTCCAGTGTCCGCCTCATGACGGGAGAGATCACATTTTCCCAGGTAAGGAGACACCTCATTGACCCCCATAAGAAGACATTCTGTGCCAAAATGCCCACCTCCTGCATTGACCATATTCCTCAAAGGGTAGAGCCGTGTCTGCTTTACCCATTTACCCCTATGGTACTTAACTCACAAGGCTAGACTGTAGGCCTGGAGACAAAGAGACATTTCAGACTGGTATGTTGTCTTTTTGGACCAAGCAGAGGGACATGCTCCAATGACTGGGAAATTTCCAAACTTTTGAAGATCTATGCCAGAGAATTGCAACAGCTATAGTAGCTTTTTTTTTAATGTAAACTGTGGTAAAACACATACCATAAAAATGACCATCTTGATTATTTTTAAGTATATGATTCAATGTTGAATATATTCACATTGTATAACCATCACCACCATTCCATCTCCAGAACTCTTTTCATCTTGAAAAACTGAAATTTTATACTCATTAAACAGTAACTCTCTGCTCACCACTCCCCGCCCCATAACCACTATCGAACTTTCTGTTTCTATGTATTTAGCTATTATAGTACCTTATTTAAGTGGAATTATGCAATATGTATCTTTGTGTAACTGGCTTATTTATTTAGCATAATGTCTTCAAGGTCATCCATGGTGTAGCATGTGACAAGATTTCCTTCTTGTAGCCTATGATGAAGGCTACTTAGGTTCCACCTGTCTTTCTTTTAATTCATACACAACATTTTGTTTATCCATTCATCTATTAATAGACACTTGGGTTGCTTCCACATTTCGGTTATTGTGAAAAATGCTGCTATGAACAGGGGCATACAAATATTTGTTCGAGAATTTGCTATCAATTCTTCTGGGTATATATCCAGAAATGAAGCTGCTGGGTTGTATGATAGCGCAATTTTTAATTTTTTTGAGAATCTACCATATTGTTTCCCATAGTGGCTGTACCATTTTACATTCCCCCAACAGTGCACAAAAGTTCCAATTTTTTCACATCCTTGCCAACCTATATTATTTTCTGTTTTTTGTTTTGTTTTGTTTTGTTTTTGTTTTTGTTTTTTTTCCCATGGTAGTCATCATTAGAGTAGCTGTTTTCAGACAGGGCTGGCGGGGTGGGGGATGGAGGTGGGAAGAGGGTGCGGCTGTTAATTGGTAACTATATTAGTGGGTAGACTTTGGGGTCAGAGATCAGGATTTGAATCATAGCTCCTACTTACAGACTGGCTACAGCAAGTTGCTTAACCTCTCAAAGTTTCAGTTTTGTCATCTGTAAAATGAAAGTGATAATACTATCTATTTCATGGGTTGTTATAAAGCTTGACAAATGCTTAGCACGGTGCCTGCCACAAAGTAAATGTTCAAAAATAATAGTACTATTGTTACTACAATCTCATTATTATTTAATAAAGTAATCAAGATTGAAAACCATTTGGATTTTAGTTAGTGCCTCGAAGAAGAAAGAGAATCTACTCTATAAGCACGCAGATAAAACTGTATATTTTTTTTAAATTTTATGAATTAAAAACACCTATGGATCTGTCAGAGAACTTGGGGCCTACTATAATAGGAAGCAAGAGCCCACCTTTTCTGTGATAGTAAGTGTGGTCTTAGAGTGGGGAGTATAAGGAATTACAGTCATTTTAAAACGCTACCTTTCACACACACACACACACACACACATTGTGGCAACTGGTGAATGAAAACCGGAATGATGCTATTGGGAATAAATGTTACTGAAGCTCGAATCAATAAAAAAGCTGCAGTAATATTGTTGGAAGGTAAGGAAAGAAGGAACTATTATGTATTTTCAATGAACATGGGAATTATAGAGGGGATTTCTAGTAATTGCTATGAAAATCTTATACCCATTCAGACTTCTTCAGTCTGTGTATAGTTTCTAGGAAACACAAACTGCTTAGAAGAAGAGGTCTGAAAACCAAATTACGCTATGATTAAGGCTACTTCGGTTCCATTTATCTTTTAAAAAGTTGTATCTTAGAAATAAATGTCATCTTTTACCTTTTCATTTATGTGTGCCTTACAAACAAAGAGTACACCAAGTGTACAGCTTGATGAATTTTCACAAATTGAATATACACTCATGTCGCCAGCACCCTGATCAAAGAATGAAACATTGTCAGCACTGTAGGCACCCAGCTATGCTCTTTCTACACACTACCCCTCCAGGAGCAACTACCATCCAGACTCGAACCTATAGATCGCATCTGCCTATTTTGTACATTATGTAAATGGAAATGAAATGCGTATTTCATTGTCTGAATATACTCTAATCTCTATCCATTCTGCTCACCCCACCCCCTAAGTGAGATGGAAAGGCATCGTGAGGATTTGAGCAGCAAAGTGTTGTTATCTGACTTACATTTTAAAACCTCACTCTGGCTGCTGTGTGAATAGACCAAGAGAGCAAGGATCGTTATACAAAGACTATTAAGGAAGTTATTGGAAATTCCAGGAGAGAGACGATGGTGGCTTAGACGAAGGTGATATGAATAGAGGTGGTAAAAAGCGGTCAAATTCTGGGAATATTTTGATGATAGATCCAGTGGGTTTTCCTGATGGATTGAGTGTAAGGCGTGATAGAGAAGTTAAGGATGACTCAGGTTTCTGGCCAAAGCAAACTGGAAGTATGAGTTGCTGTTAATTGGAAGAGGGATGACTGCTGTGGGAGCTGGGAAATCAGGTACTTGATTTGGGATATTTTAATTTGAAATGCCTATTGATATCCAAATAGAGTGTGGAATAGGCAGCTGGATATACAACCCGGGGTTCAAGGAAGAGGTTCAGGCTGAAAATGTGTGTGTGTGTGTGTGTGTATTTTTCCCCCCCACAGTATATAGATGGTATTTTTTAACACTATTGGACTCAAAATGATCATGGAGAAAGGGAGTATAAATGGCGAAGAGAAGGGGCCAGCATCCTGAGTACTCTTAATGTTAAAGGTAAAGTTCATGAGGAGGACCCAGCAATCGGAGGTGAAGAATGTATCTCCATTGATAAGAGGAAAATCAAGAGAGTATGGAGTCCTAAAATCAAGAAGTTATCAAATTTCAGATAAAGAGTGTGATCAACTGTCAAATACCAGTTAGATACAGCAACGCAATGAGGACGTCATTGGTAACCTTGAGGAGAGTAGTCTCTGGAATGTGGAGGTGGAAGGCCAATTAGAGTATGTTCAAGAAAGAATGGGAGGAAAGGGCTAGGGGACTATGTATAGTATGGCTGTGGAGGCTGGAAGCCCAAGATCAAAGTATGCACAGGGTTGGTTTCTTCTGGGGCCTCTCTCTTTGGCTTGTAGATGGCCCTCTTCTCCCTGTGTCCCCACAGTCTTTCCTTTGCATGTGTCCATGTCCTAATTTCCTGTGTTTATAAGGACAACAGTCAGAATGGATTAGGGCCCAACCATGACCTCATTACCTTAATCCCCTCTTTAAAGACCCTATCTCCAAGGACAGTCACGTTTGAGGTCCTGGGGTTAAGACTGCAACAAGAATTGGAGGGAGGGCACAATTCAGTTCATAACATAAGCATTTGAGTATTTTCCAGTGACGGGCTCTTAGGAACAATGCTGCTGGGAACATGGTCGTACATGTTTTGGTGAACTTCCATAGACATTTCCACTGGATACGTGTGCAGGAGGGGAATCGCTGAGCCACAGAGAATGCCTGTGTTCACATTTAGTAAATACTATCAGAAGCTTTTCCAAGTGGTGGTACCAACTGACAGTCCCTCGACATTTTACTTTTACAGTGGGCGTCGCTCCTGGATGAAGACTTCAGGAAATACTCCAAGGACTCTGGAATCTGCCTCCCTGAGAATTCCTCTGTAAATCAAATCTTTGGCAAGGCGATGTCAGCAAGAAAGATCAACCACCCCATGCTATGGGCAGCTCCTGCTCTCAGAAAGAAGGGTGAGGATCCATTACTGGCCATTTTCTGACCCAGCCACACCAGAACTCTTGGGAGAATTAGGTCAGAATACATCTAAGGGTGTTTTGAAATCACAGATCTTCTGGGCCTTGTTGGAAAGCTGTTCTTAAAACATAGCCCCAAAGTAAGTTTTACCAAATGGAAAAAACACTACTATCAGAATAGCTGGAAAAATGAGTGAATTTTATTTAATAAAGCAATTTATGCCAGAGACTACCTTGAGAGCAAAATTTCAATGACACTTGTAATGACCCAAATGACCCAACTTCTTGTCACAGTGACTGAAAAACAAGGCCTTTTTACACAACTATGATTTTCTCAACCTCTGGTCATCAGAGTGATGAGCTATGAGCTGGCTGAAATGGATTCAGATGGTGTTAAATTTTCTACTACAGGAATTCATGTTCTTCCTATGGGCTATTTATTTAGTGTCAGAGCCCAGCTCTTCTTCACAAGCATATTTGAAATCATTCCACCCACTTATCAGTAGACTTACTTGACTGTGGCTAAGCCATTTCATGTCCATATTTCTCACTTATATTACATGGACAGGGTCACCTCATCAGCTCCTCTGTGTCTCGTTTCCAGCACCTCCTGGTTCTGGCCCTCTCTGGTTAGACAGAGAAGGCCAAGGGATAATGCCATCTGTTTACATTTCTGTAGTTGAAACGGGAATTCAGTCTTTGACAGCCAAAACTGGTGTTTTAAAATACACTGGAGCAGAGTTTGCAATACCAGACTAGAAGGAGTACTGGAGTGCCAGTCTGAAGGCAGGATTCTGGGTCTAGCTTGGCTCTGCCTTCACTGTATGCATGGGCAGTTCATCATTTGTCTGAGCTTCTGGTTTGCTCATCTGCGCAAGTGGGATGGTAAGATCTGACTTGTCTACCCCAAACGTGGCAAGGATCAAATGAGCGAACGAATGTCACAACCTCTTGCTCTACAATTGTAAGGAATTAAGGGATGCAGTGTCTCTATCTGGGCTTCTGAAAGCCCTTAAATGTGCACAGTCAGCTCATTTTGTGTCTCTGCGTCAGGAGGTGCTTAAGGGTAAAGACGATTCTTTTCCAGCTTGTGAGTTTAGAAGCTAAGCAGTGGGAGATTGATGTAAGTGAGCAGAACCCCACTTGGTCCCATCTTTGGGGTTCCCCGTGGGATAACAGAGCATCTCAGAGCAAAGTTCTGTAGCTGTTTCGTTCACTGGCGACTTCTCACTCAGGATTTACAACTTGCATCCTCACCAACAACTATCTGGATGACAGCACCCAGAGAGGCAGCCTGGCCCAGCTGATGTGTGAACTGAGGCCACACTTTGACTTCCTGATAGAGTCATGTCAGATAGGAATGGCCAAGCCTGATCCTCGGATCTACAGGTTCATGCTGGACACCTTGAAAGCCAGCCCCAATGAGGTACGTAGACGCTTCCTTTCAGTGGAAAAGAATGTTGTAGAGATACTGCAATCAAGAAAAATTGGGAAGGAGTGAGCAGGTGGGGGACGTCTGGCCCTGGCAGGACCATGGCAGGTCCAGTGGCAGGTTCCACTTCTCTCAGGGCAGAACTTCTAAAGGACTTTTACCCACCCCTTCAGCCTAGAAAGTTCTACCAGAGGTGAGCATCTGACCCTTCTCTGTGGCTCTTAACAGGACTTTGATCAAAACAGATACTGTTGAAAGCTTCTAGACCAGGTGCCTCGGGTTACCTGTCAAAACATGCAGACCCTGAGACACTTTCCTAAGACCACGAGTCTAGTCAAGGTTATCCCAACAAAGGGTGAGCAGAAATGGGCCCCAATATTGCAGCAGTCTTCTAGGGCCCCTTGTACCTCTAAATTCTGGTTTCATACTGTCTCTAGATGATCTATTCTAAAACGTTCTTTGTGTTCCCCTACTCTGACCTGCAAAAAGGCGATTGGACCAGGATTAAATTCCTTTCCCTGACATTTCTGACCCTTCTGTATGGTCCCGCCTCTCCCATGGCTGGCCAGCTGAAACCCTGAGCTCCATCACTGGGAATCCTTGCCAGGCTCAAGAATACCGGGGCCCTGTCTTTCTCCTCTTAAACTTTGTTTCTGCTCTTTTTAGCCCCTGGATTAAGCATTAAAACAGCACTCTAAATTTTATAATGCATATAGATAAATATCTTTTCATTTATGGCTTTTGGGTTGGCTGAGTTGCTTAGAAGTCTAGGCTTGCCCTAATCCAAGATAATAAATAAATGCACCTATGCTTTCTTCTACACCTCTAAGGATCTTTTTTCCCTTTATTTCTATTAAAATTTGAAACTTTGATCCATTTGGGCATTATTTTGGGGTAAATATGAAGGAAGGATCCACTTTTTCTCTTAGTTAAAATAATTAATCAATCTTTTTCTCACAGGTTAGACAGGACACTTTTATCAGAAACTAGATTGTCATTTGTATTTGGGTCTATTCCTCGACTCACTTTCTGTGTTTATTTCTATTTATATGTCTATTTCTTTTCTAGTGCCATTTTTTAAACCTTTTATAGCTCTATAATGTGTTTTCTTATCTGCCCTTATTATAGTTTTTTTCTAGACTTTTTTTTTGTTTGAGTCATACATATTGATTTTTCTAGATGTATTTTTATATTTTTTTATCCTGATAATTTTATATTCTTCCTTAACCTTCTCACAGTTTCAGAATACAGGCTGAAACCAATAGGTGTACGTGGGAACACTTACATCTGTGTGTATATGATGTTTATATAATATATTTAATTTTAAGAGTGTACAGTTACATGGAGAGAAAAATTCTTAATTTCATCATTGTGAAATAACCAATGTTTACATTTTAATGCGTTTCTTTCTGGTGTCGTCCCTCATGCACGAGGTTTGCTTTGGTCAGCGATACCAGTATCCATGCTATTTGGATTCAGGTTGTTTTCGTGGATTCCGTCGGGACTAATCTGAAGCCAGCCTCTGACTTGGGAATGGTCCCCATCCTCGTCTCTGACACTGACGCTGCCCTGCGAGAACTGGAGCGAGTAACCAGGGTGCAGGTAACTGTACGTCTGTGCCGAGTCCGATTTCCTGTCACTCATCTGTGTTTAGGTACGAAAAACAAAACAAGTGAGAGGAGAACCCGGTGTTGCGGGAGTCCCTTGCTCCCAGCATGGTTCCCAGGTGTGGACCTCTTGGGTAGGAGTTTATTACCCATCGTGCAGTCAGCGTGACATCCTTGAAGAACATCTTTGTTTTTTCTCTGTAGTCAATGAACAGAGAAATGAAGTATAGAGCAAAAATCTATACTAGTCAGAGTCAGAGGCACCGAGACAAGAGTGGGACTTTCAAAGCCACCCAACTTTACTTTTTAGGGTAAATATTGAGAAGTCAGCTGCTAGGTCTGCTCTAGTCAGGGTAGGGAGTGCAGCCTTTACCTGGTCTGCCTGTCGTGCCATTGGAAAGCAGGTGTAGTTGTTTGCTTCCTCTTGGTTCACATCCTTTTGGCAATGGCTGATGGAAGGAAGGCTTTTAAGGAAAACATGTCCCTCACATTAAGGTGAACAGGATGTCCTTAATGATGCCCCTGGGGGCTGTCTGGGAATTAGCTTGCTCCCCAGGAGCTAAGCCAGCCGCCTTTCCTTCTTTTGAGCTTACTTAAGATCACGTATCCCGTTGAGTTGGGGAGTGACAGTTATGCAGATCTTTTGCAGTAATGCTGTGCTTTGCTCAGGGTTGTCAGTGTCATGGGAGAGAAGGATCGAGGGAGTCCATACACTTGACCGATCTAGAAGACATCAGAGGCCTCACAACCGGTGTCCCAAAGGGAACTGTATTAGTTTCCTAGGGCTGCCATAAGTAACATAGACTGGGCGGGCGAGACAGCAGTTTCACTAGAAGTCTAGAAGTCTAAGATTAAGGTGTCGGCAGAGTTGTTTTCCTGAGGCCTCTCTCTTGGCTTATAGATGGCCACCTCCTTGCTCTTTCTTCACATGGTTCTTCCCTGCATGTGTCCTAATCTCCTCTTCTTATAAGGACACCAGTCAGATTGGATTTCGACTCCAATTGTTGCAGTCTAATGATCTCATTTCACCTCAATCGCCTCTTTGAAGACCTTATCTCCCAATACAATTGCATTCTGAGGTCCTGCAAGGTTAGATCTTCAACAAAAAGGGACACAATTTAGCTCAGAACAATTGAATATTTGTCTTTAATGAATAAAAATGTATGTCTAATGACTTCATGACCTTCAAGCATCTTGCCAACCTCCATGTGTCCTTCTGTGAGTCTGGAAGTCTCATCCAGCAGAGAAGAAAGCACCCAGACGTGGAGTCAGAGTAACCACATGTTTGTCCCAGTTACTAGGATTGTTCCCTCATCACATCTGAGCTACAGATACCTGCCCTGTAAAATTGGGAAAGTAAGCCATGTCTCACCTATTTTCTCCTCAGGGGCGCTCTAACTTTGGGTGCTCCTAAAGGGGATGATATAAGGAAAAATGAAAATCCATCCTTTTTAAACAGGGGAGATGTGTCTCTTATCTCTCAAAAAAACTGTGGGACTCAAGTCATGAGCGGGCTTTGTAAATTATACAAACACATAAGAGAACCACTAGAGTAGGAAACCCCTATCTTCTCCACCCCTAGAAGCAGTGGCACATCCCCGATATGTGACCAGAGAACTTGGGGACACATTAGAAGAAGGGCCCCAAGGGACACTGGCCCTTGGTCAGTGTCTTGCCACCCTCCGGCCCGACAAGGCTCATTGCCGTCAGCAGGCACCAAGCTGCCTGCCCTCATCCCTCCCGCCACACCCCGCGTCCTCTCCAGACACCACAGCTGTGGCGGGCTTGCCTTGGTCTCCCACTCTGAGGACACCTACCCAGACTCCCCCACATTTGAAAGGAAGGTGGGTTTCATAGTTTACTTCTCCCATTTTGGAGGTCAGAATACCGCGTGGCTGTGGAGAGCTACATCTTCCATAGGTCGCGCCTTTGGAACTAAAAATGAGAAATCGAGCAGTGGGAGTCACTAACATGTTGCTCCGTATGAATGTGTTCACTGACATGTGCTCAGCATCCTGTCCTTTGTCATTTCTGTCTCGAGGAAACTGATATTAGTAGGTTACAGAAGCCCCTAAAGGACACTTTGTTCAGGAATTTTTGTGTTTACCTAAATGTCATATAAAGATGGTTATCTGAACTCCTGGGACTCCAGAGGAAAGAACTGGGACCTGCAGGCAGAAGGCTATGAACTGGATCGTGGCCACTCCCCACCAAATTCCCATGTTGAAGCCCTAACCCCCAGGACCTCAGAATGTGTCTATATTTGTAGATGGGGCTTTTAAAGAGGTAATTAAGGTAAAATAAGGTCATGTGGGTGGGCCCTGACCCAATCTGACCGGTGTCCCAATGAGAAGAGGCACTTAGGACACAGACACACACAGAGAAAGGCCATGTGAGGACATTAAGTAGGTAGCCATCTAAGAGCCAAGGAGAGAGGCCTCAAGAGGAGCCAACCCTTCCAACACCTTGGTCGAGGACTTCTAGCTTCTAGAATTGTGAGGAAGTAAACTTTTGTTTCAGTTCCCCAGTCTGTGGTACATTGTTGTGGCAGCGCTAGCAGACTAATACAAGGGCGCAGAGAGTTTGATTTTGGCCAACTTGAAGGAGAAACCCTTCAACAGAGCCATGTGGTGATGGGATGGCTGCTCTGCGAACTTTGCCTTCCTGGCAGTGTCCATCCTGAGCCTGGGCGAGCACTCGAGGAACTGCTGTAGAGAAGAATTACAGTGATTAAAGCTCCAAATCTCAGTGTTCTAGAGAAGTGGAGTTTATTTCTTGTTATGTAAATTTCAGCTTGTGGTGGCCAGGGACTCTGCTTCATGCAGCCATTCGGGGACCCAGGCCGATGGAGGAACCACCATGTTCCACTTGTGGTTTCCGAGGTCACACCAGACACTCAGCTGGAAAGTGGGAAAAAAGAGAATGTAGAGGATCGTGTGGGGGGGGCGTTTCATGGGCCAGACCGACATTTCATTGGTCAGAACTCAGTCACGGGACTCCAAAGAACTAAAAAGAAGGTGAGGAAATTAAGTCTAGCTGTGTGCCGGAGAGGAGAGGACGATGGGTCTGTCAGTCACCGATAAGACTGAAATGACCACGGCAGAGGTGATCTGTGGGCCCTCTTCTGGTGCCAGCACTCTGGGGTTTTGTAAACTCATTCTGGGAACTTCTCATGGATGGGAGCTGCAGCCGCCTCTCTCACTGAACCTCTCCTACTTTTCAGCTTCTCGAAACTGCAGCCCCTCTCCCAACTCCATGCAATCCAAGTGACGTGAGCCATGGGTATGTGCCAATCAAGGTAAGTAAGCACTCTTTCAGTCAGCTGAGCACTCTGTAATCAGATCACCTAAAGTCACTCACAGAGACGTTTAAGTATCAAAGGTACTTGAACGTTTACCATTTATGGGGAAATCGTATTTCCCATAGGTATCATTCCTCCAAAATCAATGGAATACATGGAGCATGCCTGTGGATATGCAGAGTAGTGTGACCAATGTCGTCAGACTCCCAAGAGACAGCAGGCCACATGGGACCTTGGGTAGGCCAGGGGTGCCACTGCACCTCCATGTTCTGGGGAGAACATTTGTTCATCCAACAAGTTCTTATTAAGCACATCCTTTGTGTCGGGCACAGGTCAGATGTGAGAGATGCAGGAGAAATAAGATAGACCTGTCCTCGAGGAACCTGGATCAGGATAAAGAGAGTGAAATGGTCGTTAAAATGCCCAGTGGTCAGGGTTGTGGCGAGGTCAAGGCCAGGTGCCGAAAGCCCCCAATTTCTGACCTTGTTGGGATATAGTGCAGTCTTCATGGATTCACTTTGGGATCTTTTTTTATTTGTCATTGGCCCCATTCAAATGAGAAGAGACCTAAAGCTGCGGGTCAGCTCACAAGCAAGACAAAGCCCAACAGTCGCTCTGGAGCCAGATAGAATCGGACAGAACCAGCCGGAGTCCTGGCTTTGGCACTCGCTATGTCAGCAAATTTAGATTTATTTCTTATCATTCTGAATCTCAGTGTTCACAGCTTTATAATGAGATGATGATAATATAGTTGACCCTTGAACAATGCAGAGATTAGGGGTGCACAGTAGAAAATTCGCGTATAACTTTTGACTCCGCAAAAACTTGACTGCAGTCGGCCCTTCACGTCTGTGAATTCCCAGTCACAGATGGAAAAAGTTGACTCTTGAACAACAAGGGTTTGAACTTCATGAGTCCACTTACACGCGCAGTTCAAACCCATGTTGTCCCTCTACAATGAATTCTTGTAAGAATTCATTGAAGTACCTCAGGTAGCCACAGGCTGACGAAGCGGAGAGCTCTGCAGTGTGGAGACAGTGGGGCGGCCTGCTGTCCTGGAGGATAACCCCACAGATATTTACTGAGCATCTGTTATTGGCTGGGCACAGAGAGAAAAACAGAGATGAAGACCGGAGGGATTTTATGCTCCCCTGAGATAAACATTCGCAGCCCCTGTGGTTCCATCACAGGGTGAGGTCCATGCCTGACAGCAGTGCCCAGAGCGCTCAGAACGGGCTCTGGGCAGGGAGAGGCAGCAACCATAAATGCCAGCAGCGGGGCTCAGCCAACTTGGTAAAGTGGGCGTCAAAGAATGAGTGGGAGAGGGGTAGTAAGAAAGGGCTTCTCTGCTACTAAAACTCCAGTCAGTGCCAGTGCAGCTCCTCCTGTCACCCTGGGTGCTTCTGAAGGGGTGAACATCCTTTTGGACCTTAGCTATGTATCGATGAGGAGTGAAGGGCTCTTTGCCTGGGGCTTGTGTCTTCAACTCCCTGGACAGGGTTATTTTTGTAATCCTCTTGATCCTTGCATCTTCAGCCAATTCCAATAGGTTCCTCATCTGACCATGAAGGAGGGCGATCAGAACTGATTTGACACCCCCTCATCCTCTACCCCAAATTCAAGAGCTAGGGCAGTGACCTCTGGGGAGCCCCAGCTGAGCCCAGGCTCTGGGGGTGCTGTTGCATCCATTTTCACTGGGTGCTAACGTTACCCAGACTGGGTTGGTAATAGATCTTTCCCATTTTCTGACTTTACTGCAATTTTGTTAACGTGTCATTTAAAGGATGGGAAAGCTCATGTGTTTTCTGAGCTCTGCTGAGTCAAATATGAAGCAGCGGAGCAAGCCTTTTAGTTGGGATCCATTTAGACCGGAGGCAGACAAGGATTATTGGATTGGACATCAGCACTGTAATGTTTTTCAGTATAAAGAGTATGGAATTTAAAGTTGAATTCCTTCCTTTTACCAAGTACTAAGGGGAAGACAATGAAACATATTCTTATAAAAATATCATAGTCTGTGAAACGGTTTTTGGAATGTCAGCCTAATGTTTTCTTGAGCAAGACAGCTTGTTGGGAATCATGGCTGCAACTTGCAATTTGCAACACCAACTTGGAGAAGTCTGAAATGCAGCTAAATAGAATTGTTCCGTGTGAATTTCTGTAATGTGAAGCTTATTTTTCTCATTCATTTCCATTAGAAAATTAGAGATATGTATTTTTGGGAAAAATAGAGCCCTTTGACTATATTGCTTTAGTTCTTTTGCTTAGACCCGACTGAAATGGTCAGCAGAGGCTTAGTGCTCTCATGAACAAACCCAGCTTAATGCCATGTCTGTTTCCTGCTGCAGCACCACCCAGTGTGGGTTAGGAGTGGGCTTTCTCCATGCAGTCATTCAGGCACCCGGGCTCCTTTCTGCTAGTTCCACCGTCCTCAAGGCCCAGTCCATTCAGATGCACACAGGGAAAGAGAAGGAGGACCAGCTGTGGGAACCCTGTGATGTAGCACACATTTCTTCTGCTTATGTGCCATTGGCCAGAACCTAGTCAAATGGCCATACCCGCTGCAAGGAATAGGGGGAGGTCTGGAAAATGCCACCTTGTGCCAGGGAGAAGAGCAGATGTTGAGCCCTAGCAGCCTCTGCTGCATCCATGAAGCCCAGAAAGGGCAAGACGTGTAGCAAAGCTTGAGAAGAAAGTTATATTCAAAAGATAAACAGCTTTTACAAAACAATTCTAGTATTCTGCATGTTAGCATAAATATTTTGCTCTGCACAAAATCGGCCTCCAGTTTTCAATATTGAAAACATGACAAACCGCACCAGAAACTCTGATAGGATGGATGCAAACTTATTTTGTTCTGTTTTGTTTTCCAACATTATAATCTTTTCAGGCTTCTTCTGTCACAGTGAAAGCCACCTGTTTTTATTGCACAGTTTAGCCAGTCGTCTCTTCTCAGACATCTTCTCACATTGGAGTCTCGGGCTGAGAAAGCTGGGCTGTATGCAAGATCTAGCAAAATACTGAAATGGCCCAGATGGTCCACAGAAGAGGGGCCTGATTCTGCCCAGCCTGGCGCTGTGGTCACTTCCCGCTCACCTCTCTCTTTTACAGCCTGGGGTGCGTCTGCATTTTGTGGAGCTGGGCTCCGGCCCTGCTGTGTGCCTCTGCCATGGATTTCCTGAGAGCTGGTTCTCTTGGCGGTACCAGGTAAGGGGAGCTGGGAGAAGGTACAGCCTGGTCAAGGTGAAGTGAGGGGAAAGTCTAGATGGTGTGGCCTAGCCTGAATGTCATTAAGAAGCTGCACCCTTACAGTGGAGCGTCATCTCCAAAGTATGACCATGATACTTCAGAAATGGGGCCAGAACTTGCTCCAGACCTCAGAGCTATGCTAGCCCATATGCTACCTCTGCAGATTAAGAAAAGGCAGACTTCTTCAAGATACTCTATGCCACTTGTGAGAAGTCTTTGTAATGATTATAGAAATTAAGTTCTATGTTAGGAAAGGTGCTTTCTTAGATGTGGCATTTGATGCAGTAAACAAACCCTACCACCATCCCTGGCAGCCCTATCCAGGTGGGCGTGCTCCAGTCCCATAGAGGAGACACCAGATAGTGCCATGGGGCACTTTGGATTGAACCGTTTGCAAGAATAGTGGGATAGAGGAACCAAAGAGGGAGTGTCAGCCAAACACTAACGAGACCACACTGGAGTGTGTATGCACTGTTTGTTTTCTAGATCCCTGCTCTTGCCCAGGCTGGTTTCCGGGTACTAGCAGTGGACATGAAAGGCTATGGAGAGTCGTCTGCGCCTCCTGGTGGGTTAGCTCTCTTACAGCTGTCCTCTCCTGATCGTGCTTTCCAACTGTCCCAGCTCTCTAACTGCACCGTCATCCCCTGGTCCCAGGGCAGAGCAGGCAGTCCTTCAAGAGGTCTTACTTCGCCCCTCCCCTTTCCAGCAATGTCCTCTGTCATGCAGTTTGGGTCCCAGATGCCGGTCCCAGATGTTCCTCATACTCAGTGAATACAAGAAATCCAATGGCCTGTGCCCTGGGGGTGTCTCCTGTTGGTTGGTGGGGATGTAGAGCGTAGGATGTATCATCCATCTCTAGAACTTTTTCCATCTGGCAGAACTGAAACTCTGTACCCATTAAACAATAGCTCCCCAATCTTCCTTCCCCCAGCCCCTGGCAAACACTCTCTTCTTTCTGTCTCTATGAATTTGACTACTCTAGGTACCTCATGTAAGTGAATCAAAAAGTATTATCCTTTTGTGGTCCATCCATGTTGTAGCATGTGTCAGAATTTCTTTTTTAAAGATGAATAGTATTCCATTGTATGGATATGCCACATTTGTTTATTCATTCATCCATCAATGGACACTTGGGTTACCTCTGCCTTTTGGCTATTGTTAATAATGTTGCTATGAACATGGGTATACAAATATCTCTTTAAATTTCAGTTTTTTGGGAGAGTATATACCCAGAAGTAGAATTGCTAGGTCATATGGTAATTCATAGGCCAGATTCTTAACCTAGCATCTGTAGATCCCAGTGGGAGTCTATCTAAGGATGGGTGTCAGGGGGCCTATGAACCCCTGAGATCACATGTGGCTTTATGAGCATTTTCCTTGGGGAGGGGAGTCCATTGTTTTTATCAGTTTCAGAGGGATCCTGAGCCCCATACCTGAGGTTCTCTCAGGTATGGAGGCAGGGATGTGAAGTAGCCAGGTGTGCAGCAGAGCTCCTGGTTCCTCCAAGTCCCTACGATACTGTTAGCAGTAGTGACTGAGCAAGCCAAGCCAGCTGCCCAACGTCCTTTTTCTGAGCTGCTTCCCCCATATTTACATAAAGCCTGTTGTGCTGAGTTTGAAGGCAGCTGACATGGACTAGGGCTCTTGGTAACTCGGGTGGCCACCAATCAGGCCACTCAGCCTGTCACAGCAAGAGAGTGCCTCCATAATTATTCCCTAAATGCCATTGTCTCATCTCAGCAGCTGCTTATTACTTTGGAATGATGCAGAAGCATTTTAGACAAAACAATAGCCTTTAGTCCAAACATCCAGGAAAGGCATCTAAGGGTTTGTTTTTATTTAATTTAATTATTAAAATGTTTATTATTATTCATTTATACTACAATCTTCCCTGAATCCCCTAGGCATAACTTAGTGATATAATTTTTATCATTCAAATTAGAACACTATTAAAAGAGACACTGTTTAATAATAACACACATAAACTGAAACTGTCCTGAACAAACTGGGACCTATGATTATACCCTAATTATAACTCTTTATAAGAAAAACATAATTTACCTGCTAACTGTTGTTGAACATGAATTGTATAACATGAATTCTAAAGCCAAGCATAATATTTGGAATATATACACATACAGTTCAAAATATAGTTCAGATCATTTCTGTACAGATTTCATATCATTTGTTAATAGATTTTAAGTAACAAATTATTTTCTCTTAAAATTTTGAAGCTTTGTCCAACTATTTTCCAGCTTCCCTTGTTGCTATTGAGAAGTCCCCTGCCGTTTTGATCCACAAGGCTTTCTATGTGACGTTTAGGTGGTTTTTTTCCTTACCCTTGACGCTTTTAGGATCTTTTCTTTATCATTTGTGTTCTAAAATTTTATGATACTGTGCTATAATATGGGTCTTTTTTCATCTCCTTTACTGGGTACATTTATCTTTCGGCTCTTTGAAATTCTCTCGAATTATTTCTTTGATAATTTTTCTTCTGTTTTCTCAGTTTTCCTTTCTTTCTTTTTTCTTTTTTTCTTTCTGAAATTGTTATTATTGTTAAAATGTCATTACTACCCCAAATGAACTTCAGGTTCAATATAATCACTATCAAAATCCCATTGGTATCTTTTTATGAAAATAAGAAATACAATTCGACAGTTTGTTGTGGATTAACAACAACAACAAAAACTTTTTATAGTCAAATCAATTTTGAGAAAGAACAGAGCTGGAAGACTAATACTTTCTGATTTCAAAATATATTTCAAAGCTACAATAATCAGAACTGTATGGTACTGGCATAAAGCTAGACATATACACCAATGGAACAGAACAGAGAGCCCAGAAATCAATTCACACATATACAGTCAACAGATCTTTGACTAGGGTGCCAAGAACAAAGAATAGGGAAAGGATAGTCTTTTCAACAAATAATACTGAGAAAACTGCATATTCACATGGAAAAGAATAAAATTGGACCCTTACCTTATACTATACATAAAAGTCAACTCAAAATGGGTTAAAGGCTTAAATGTAAGACCTGAAACTGTAACTCTTAGAGGAGAACGTAGGGGAAAAGCTTTATAACATTGGTCTTAGCAATGATTCATAGATCTAACACCAAAACACAGGCGACAAAAACAAAAATAAAGCAGGGAGTATCCTAGTCTGAGAATTCAATGATTATATATTTTTTTGACGCAAAGACCCTTTTAGTTCGTTAGTAATTTTTAATCATGTGAATTAAATTTATTATTTTTTTTATTGCAGAAATAGAGGAATACTCCATGGAAGTGCTATGCAAGGTAAGAAAGATCTTTGGGTAAGATCTGTAACATCTTTTCCATCCTAGTATTTTTACTGATAAAAGTCAGAAGTGTGAGTGTTCATTTAAATTCTAGGAAAGCAGGATGTCACAGCATTTGAGTATAAATTCTTACTGTAAATTGAAATGCCGTTTGAAAGTGATGGCCAACATTTACTGGGTATCAAGTACTGCTCTGAGCATTCGATGGAAGAGGAAACAGAGTCACGGGGAGGCAAAGTAATGACCCAAGGTCAACACCTAGTAGAACCAGGTTTAACCCCTGTAATAGGCCTCACATCCCTCCTCTTAACCACTCCAACATATTGCCTTTCCACCTGGGAATTTTAAAAATCATTTTATTTTGGTAAAGATGTTGTTGGCCAGACCTAGGGATTAGTGTGTGGCTTGGTGACTAATGGCGTTCTTATTCTAAGACAGGCAAAGACACCACTAGGGAGGGGGACCCTCAACTCAGAGCTTGCAGCAGGGAGGCTGAGGCTAATCAGGGTGAAGAGAAACTGTGACTCAAACCTCCTTAGAGCAAAAGCAAAGGCTGGAGGGACCAAGGTGAAGAAACAGACAGAAAACTGACAATGCTGCTTGTTACACTAAAATTACAAAAAACCTCCATCTCAGAGTCAGAGCTCTGCCTGGGGCTACCCACATCTGGCGCCACACACAGGCTTCGGCGTCTCGTAAGGGGAGCATGGGTGAAAGCTTGGTTTCCAGTTAGGGTTGTTTTTCCCTCCTGAGTTTCCAAACTCAGTTTGCCTCTTCTATTCTGCTCCTTCTGACTTTGCTCATATCTCCCCTCAACCCTGCCAAGGTCTCACTAGTGACCCTGCGGGATCCTCTCCGCATCGCTCCAACGTCCCCTAACCTGGATTTCTGTCAAAATCTGTTCTTGAAACAGATAAATTGGGTCGTTTGAGATAACTGCTCTCCTGAAGAAAGTTCTTTTACTAAAAGAAGGTAAAATGTGATGCACCTATACCCTGACTCCACCTTTTAAAAAATCATTGGTATGTCGGCTACTAGGTATTTACCCAAGAGAACTGAAAAATGTGCCCCTAAAAAACCGGCACTTGAATGTTCACAGCAGCATTATTCACAATAACCAAAAAGTAGAAACAACACAAATATCCATCAACTGATGAATGGATAAACCAAATGTGGTGTATCCATGTAATGAAATATTATTCAGCAATAAAGATGTATGAATGAATCTTGAAAACATTATGCTAAGATAAGCCAGTCACGAAAGACCACATATCGTATAATTCCATTTGTATGAAATATCCAGACTAGGTAAACCATAGAGACAGAAATTAAGTTAAAATATCCAGACTAGGCAAATCCATAGAGACAGAAATTAAGTTAGCAGTTGCTAAGGGCAAGGAGGAATGGGGAGTGAGACACGACTGTTAGTAGGTACAGGGCTTCTTTTTGATGTGATGAAAATCTTCTGTAACTAGAAAGCGAAGATGTTTTCACAACTCTGGATACACTAAAAACCACTGAATGGTACACTTTAAAGGGGTGACTTTTATGGTATAAGGGTCATAGCTTAATAAAGCTGTTATTTTAAAAAATCGTCAATACAATATCTTTAATGTAAAATTTTATTTAAAGCAACTTCATATTGTCTTTAAACCTAAAAATCTAAATGAAGATCCTTAATGCTTCTTGCCCTCAAGTGCCCACAACAGCTTTTTTTCCCAGTGACATCTCCCAAATATAATGAAAACTCTTTTTGTCAACCATAGTTTCCCAAATTTGTGTGCCAGTTAATCATACAACTGTTATTTGTTTTAAAATGGGTATCTTTAAGGAACCATAAACCTGTTCTCTGTATGTTTGTAGTCTTAAGATTCCAAATGAGGAATGTTGAAATGCTACATTGCAAAAATGTTATCTTCTAAAGTTTATTAATGTTGGGAGGCTTGTCTATACCCAATTGTCCCTTTCCTTGTGCAGCACTTAAACTGTAGCATCAGGCCCATAACTGGCTCTGAGTGAATTTTAACTGGAGAATAGATGTTATAAGTGAGGGAGCTCATTAGGCCCTGTGTTGGTGATGGAGGTATTAGGGAGGGAAGGAGTGGAAGAGCAGGTGCTTCTTACTGGAAGGATGAGGGGACTGTGATGTGCCCAGGTGTCATTTCGCTCTTCTTGCCTGGCCATATGGCAAAGGCACTAGCAGCGAGTTTTCCAATAGGTAATTATGTGAACAGGCCCCCGAGAATGTCCGTGGATCCAGGCCCTTCTTTCTGGAAATTGTTTCCCGAGACCAAGATCTTGCAGGCACCTGTTAGAATAAGGCCATTTCTTATTAGAAATGACATTTTGGATGGCCCTGGAAACAGTACAAGACTCTGGCTGCCCTGGAATTACTGACCTTTACTCCACTCTGGCCTCTAAGCAGCATCTGGAAGTTGCTGAAAAGCAGCGGCCACTCCAGTCGCTGTAGCTGGACCATAATTCTGCACCCCACATCCTTTGAAGACCAAGATACTAGAGGACTCTCTCTTACATCAGACAGTCCTTTGGTTCTTAGGTCCTCATTGAAAACCCCGTGGGTGCTGCCACTTGGTAGGCATGTTTGGGCATTTCTGGGAAACCCTCTGCTAAGTTCCTCATTAGCGCTTATATTAGTTTGCTTGGGCTGCCATAACAAAGTATCAAAGACTAGAGTGTCTAAAACAACAGAGACTTATTCTCTCGCCATTCTGGAGGCTAGACTTCAGATAACTGTGTCAGCACAGTTTCATCTGAGGCTTCTAGATGAGGCATGAGGATGACCATCTTCTCCTTGTGCCTTCACGTGATCTTTCTTCTGTGTCCAAATCACCTTTTCTTATAAGGACTCCAGTCATATTGGATTAGGGCCCATCCTAATAACCTCAGTTTTAACTTAATCACCTCTTCAGTGACCCTATCTTCAAAGGTAGTCACATCCTGAAGGTCTTAAGGGTTAAGACTTTAACATATGAATTGTAGGGAGACACAATTCGGTCCATAACAAAAGCAGACACAGTAATTCTAATCTTGAAGCTGAGATAGAGGCATACAATTTCTGATTTTTTTGTGTGTGTGCTTTCTTTCTTAGGATATGGTAACCTTCCTGGATAAGTTGGTAAGTAATAATGTTGAACTAATCTCTTTGGAGAACTCTGTTTGGGCCTAGTAATTACAGACAAAATGTCAGCCTTTGAGGGTATCAGCTGTCAGAACCTCTAGGGGAATGGCGAGGGCAGGGAGAGGCCCACTTTGGGGCACTGGGAGGCGGGGTGGTTGGTTGGAAGGAATCACAAAAATGGAGATGGCAAAGTATATGGAAAACAGTGTAGACAACTTTGTTTTGTTTTTTGTTTTTATGAAAAGTGTCTTCCAGGGAATAGGATACCTCTGTTGGCTTGAGTCAAGATGTTTGGAAAATACCCTGTAGGGCTAATATTTCACAACTTTTTAAAGCTTACATTTCTTTTGAAATATTTAAAATCGAATGCCTTCATTTAATGTTGTTCGGAATGTCAGACTCCAGTTGACGACAGTGACCTGTGAATATGCTTTTGCAGAGCACACGTACTATTCCAGAGATTGCAACTGGGGACAGACAGCCTCCTCCCAGTCCGCAGTCACTTCACGGTGCAGAGCGAAAGCAATGCAGCATGGACTGAGGTGGAGAGGGCGAAGCCAGGACAGGGACAGGGACGGTGGAGAGGGGAAGGGGGAGCTAAGAGAGAACCTCAAGGCAGCGGGATTTAAAATCAGCAAACAAACAAACAAAAGCAGTGGGATTTATCACCTGTTAATTGGTTGTGAGTCTAGGGAAGAATCCGAGTTGACTAAGGAATTCCAGTTCAACAGCCAGGCTCAGTGCCAGGCTCGCATAAACGAGGTGAAGAGGGCATGGCCCTGCCCTCCGCTGTTCTCGGTGCCATGGAATTGGTGTTGGAACTTTTGGGGTCATCAAAGAGGACATGGCTCAGTGTGGCCACCCCAGTCTTGACACTATAACGACCTCCAATCCAGAAATTTTCCAACTGGCTGAGAACATCTTCTGATTACTGAGAGCCTCTGCAGCTGCTGGCCAGCTGGGTCAGGTGTCTATCCCTGGCTCCGTCATTACTGGGACACATAGGAAGGAGGCTGGGTCAGCTGCAGAGGAGGTGGTCACCCTCCACAGGAGGGGGTGGTTGAAGTCACTGGAGTTAACGAGTTTCCTGAGGGCAGGCCTGAGGGCCGAGCCGTGAAATGGTCTCACAGAAGAGATGGAGGAGGGAGTAGACTCAGTGAAATGAGTCTGGAAAGCATAGCATCACAGGAGCCAAGGGAAGAAGGTGCCGAAGGAAATGTCTACTGCTGTAGAACAGTCAGAAGAGTGAGAACCAAGAGGAAAAAAAACTCTTAGTGGTGATGATTAGCCTTTAGGAAGGACGTTTCCATGGCTCAGGGGTAGCAGGGAAGAAACCAGACTACAGTGATGTAAGGAGGTTGTTAGGGAGGCCTCTGGTGTAGACATCTTGAGAAGTTGGGAACACACAGGGGACAGGAGTGTGGTAGGGAACAGTGTGGTAGGGAACAGTGTGGTAGGGAACCACTTTTCAAGATGGCGGTGAGGCAGGAGAGGATCTGAAAGGCCTTGCTGTGACTGAACGAGGCCAGCAGGGTCGGGGAGAAGGAAGAGCCTGATTTTAAGTTGGGGAGACCTGGATCTGAATTGTGGCTCCTCCATTTACTATCTGTGCAGCCTTGGACAAGTCACCTAGCTGCTCTGAGCCTGTCTTCTTATTTGTAAACCGTGTATTAGATGTTATTGGGACAATTCCAGATAATGGATATAAACACTTAGCACAGCGCCTGAGACACAGTAGCAGCTCAATGAAAAGGAGCTGTTGTCATTTTTAGTAGCAGCAGAAGAAAGGAAGGTGCAGAGGGAGAGATTAAATATGACTTTGAGGTTTTAGTGGTTAGTTAAGGGAAGGAAGATCCCAAAAGAGTGGGGATTAGAATCATAATCACTCATAATGAAATCGTAATCATAATCATAATGAAAGATGAACATGTACTATGGGGAGGTAAGTCATACCAACTTTAAAACAAAAGAGAGGGGAAAAGGTGAAACAAATTTTGATTTGAAGGAAAATAGAGAAGGGAGAAGGAATTCATGGCCAGCGGCCTCCATCTTCTAACAAAATTTAAAGGGCCAGTCACATGTGTAGAAGGCATACGGGGCCGGTGTGTGAGGATGGGGCTTCCGGGGCGGGGGGATGTCTGGAGGGGCGTGGTCAGTGGAGGGGACGAGAGGGGTTGCCGCTGAGGGTCGGGCCTAGGAGAACACAAGGCCTGGGCTCCCAGCGCCTACCCCAGAAACCTGCCCACAGCCACTCCCGTCTCTTTCCTCTGCCAGGGCATCTCCCAAGCAGTGTTCATTGGCCACGACTGGGGAGGCATGCTGGTGTGGAACATGGCTCTCTTCTACCCTGAGAGAGTGAGGTAATTTGGCTGTGGGCATCAAGAATTTGGGTAGGACTGGGACTGAATTCCCACTGGAATCCTTCCTCAGGTCTTGAATCCCAGAAAACTTCTAGAAAACACATAGATCATCTGGGAAGGTGCCTACTTAGCTTCTTAGGGTCCACTGACACATTAAGAAGGAGGGCTTAATGAGCTAATGTCTTAGGAAGTGAGACCTGTCCCAGTTACTGGTAATGGGACAAATAATTCAGGACCAGAGTATTCAGCGGGCATGCAGGGGAATGATGATAGACTTCAAGGGGAGTGGGTGAGGCAGCAAGGAATTCGGGTTCATAGTATTAAGCACCAGGACAGACCTTAGTCCTGGATAGGGAGTCAGAAAATGTGGCTTTCAGTTTTGTCCTGAACTGGCTGTGTGACAAATCAGTTCACCCATTAGGCTTTGGTTTCCTCAACCACAAAGTGGTGATGGTCACACCCACCCGACTGTACAGCCTGCAAAATGCTGTACAGATGTCAGGTTAGAATGGCACTTCAGGGCACCAGCGGGAGCTTTCAGATGATGGGCTGTGAACCCAGAGAGTCAGGTGGCTTTGCAGCCACACCCCATTTGAGCTGGCAATCAAAGTTAAAGCCTGTCTGACCTCCCACTTCAGCCTGGGATCTTAGCAAATTAAACAAACATCATCCCTAATAGCCTTCTGTATTCCTTAACTAAATTACTTTTATTTGGCTAAGTTTATAAGAACAGAAACACCAGAAAACTTGGTTCACCTCAACCCTAGCTCAGATGGTAGGCTGGTATAAAAGACTAAGAGGAATCAAACATTTCCTAAAATATTTAAAAGTTGGTCACACTCTTGTCTTTATGATTTCTTTAGTTTTTCTCTGTGTCCTCTCTGTCAAAGGCAAATTAAGAGCTCAGTTCTTAGGAACTGAGTTCACCAGAAAGTTACTCTCCAGAGCATATTAGATGCTTCTTGAAGGGAACAAAAGGAAATATAGTGACGAGCTAAGGTGTCGACCTTGAGAAAGGTGAAACACCTTATTGTTGTTTTATTAAACTTAACCTAGCTCTCCTGTGAAAAATTTAAAGTATTTAACATCAGCCAAGTGAAGAATAACATCGGATCTGAGACACTCTAGCATGCTCTGGTTTCCCATTCCTCTTCTCGTTGTCTGTTTCCACCCTGTTTTCATTAGTTCTGGTGGTGGTTGCTCCTTCTGCATCTGCTCTCGTCAAAGCCGCCCTCCTGCTGCATTCCTGGGAGGGCGGGAGGAAGCCAAGCAGCATCCTGTTATTTAAGAATATTGTTAGCAATGCTGATCTTCGCCTTTCTAGCCAGATAATGAAAGAAAGCACAGTCTACCTTTGACGTGGAATATTTCTTTGGATCCTTGGTTTTGGCTTTCTACTGAGATAAGGTCTTTTCTGGTTCTTGCAGACTGTCTTCTTACTGCGTCTGTGTCTCAGTGCCTCTTCTTTCCATAGGGCAGTGGCCAGTTTGAATACCCCCTACATACCGGCAAACCCCAACAGGTCCCTAATGGAGACCATCAAAGCCAATCCTGTTTTTGATTACCAGCTCTACTTCCAAGAACCGGTAAGTTTGAGGCCCAGAGAACAATGACCCCAGCAAGGTATTGCTCTCCTTTCCTCCTTCTCTCTCCTTCTCCCATTGGTTTGATTTATCTCTGTCCCCTTTAATTTTCTGTGGCATTCGTCAGAAATGATTTCACAAATGGGCTCAGGTGAATCTGGTTCTGGGGTTCAGATGGTCTTTTCCATGTGATGACACATTTCTGAGGAATGGGAGTGGGGACGATGGCATAATGGGTCCTCTCGCTTCTCTGAAACTGCGGAGTAGGGGCCTGAGCACTAGTTTGGAGCTGTCCCCTCTTAGTGGTCTGGCTGAGAGGCTGGCGGAATCCATGTCGTTCTGGGACAGCTTCTGACCTCTTGCCAGGAACCTGGTATCTTGGCTTCCTGAGAAGTAAGGTTTGTGATTACAGGGAGCATCAGAGCCTAAAAGCCCTATACCCAGCCCCAGATGTGCTTAGAGAGATGCGGGGGGTTACTAGTGTCACCCCATGTACCACAAAACCCTAGATGGCCCCTGGAGCTCAGGTGATGTGTGCGATGGGGTGTCACTGCTACACTTTACTGGGATTCACTGAGAGTGATATCGTGAGTCAGTGTCATCTGGCCTGCCACCCCCAACTGCTTCGTGAGGGCCCCTGCTCCTCCTTCATTTGTGGGCTCTGGGCCCTAGTGTCCAGCTACGTCCGGTTAATTCCTGCGAGAGGATAAAGGAAGTTTCCTTATCACTCCGAAGAGAGAAGAATGGATTGGATTAATTAATAAAGAGCATAAGAGCATCTTCCCACATCTCTCACTGCCCCCCACCCACTTGCCATTCTGCATCCCAAGTCGGGACCCTTTCCAGGGATGGTCACAAACACCCCACTTTCAATTCAGCGAGTAACTCTTTTCTAAGAACTGTTTTCTAAGAACTGATAAAATGGCACCTCAGAAGAGGAGCTTTTTGATTCAGGCAGGAACTTGATTCGTGCAGTAGGACACCAGAAGCCTCCAGTAAGATGATGAAAAAGGTGCTCCTCACTGAAGCCGGGCCCTACTGCTCCACAGTCTAGAGTGTGGAAAGCAGTGAGCTTCCTCTGGCTTTAATTAAATCGAAATGTCTTTAATTAGTTTGAAGTAGTCTTGATCTTGAAGGATGGTTATGGTTTAGATGACATATTAGTCAGGTAGGGTTGCCATAGTAAAGTACCATGGACTGGTGGCTTAAACAACAAAATGTATTATCTAACAGAGGTTCGAGATTAAGGTGTCTACATGGTTGGTTTCTTCTGAAGTCTCTCTCCTCAGTTTCTAGATGGCCCCTTTCTCGCTGTGTTCTCACATGGCATTTCCTCTGTGTGTGTGTCTCTGTCCAGATTTCCTCTTATGAGGACACGAGTTACAGTGGATTCAGATTCACCCTAAAGACCTCATTTTAATGACCTCTTTAAAGACCCCGTCTTCAAATACCATTACATTCTGAGGTAGTGGAGGTTAGGACTTCATAGGAATTTGGGGAAGACACCATTCAGCCCACAACAGAGGGACAGTGTCCCTTGTGAAAGAAACAGGAGCATGGCAACAGGAATGGGACAGTGGGGGTGAAGGGTGGAGACTTCAGAAACTGACCTGTTTGGAATGATACCTGGGTGAGTGGGATGGGAGGGAGGTAAGTACCCTTGTGCAAGGCCTGGAAAGTAAGCTCTGAGTTTATAGTTGATGTCAGAAGCAGTAGAGAATCGCTGTGGGTTTGTCACCCCACCCGTCACAGATGGCCCCATGAAAATTCTGTCAGCTGAAGTAGGAAAGAGGATCCCATCCAGTCTAAGGTGTGGCGTACTGCCTGTCACCCTTTCTCAGGTGTTTGCTTCTTCCATACCCAGCTCACACTGGAGAAGTATCTGCTGTGGGAAAGGGGAGCAAAGTGGTGGGTCTAGGCTCTTGAGTGGCAGCTGCCTTGGCCTTTGGGAATTGAGGAGGGAACAGAGTCCCACACAAAATTAGGGAGCTAGTGTTTGGGTCCCTCTCACCTCTTATCTGACCCTTTCTCAATCTCTGGCTCTGCTTGGCCCCCACCCCAGCAGTCCAACCCCCTCCCACTGGCCTCAGTATGCTCAGAGCTCCCCACCCAGCGGGCCCCTCACCACAAGGCCCTCTAACACCTCAAATGCCCATTCTTAGTCGCTCCTCACCCTTCTACCTTCTCCTCTAACCTATCCCCCATGCCCTGTGTATAAGTTTCAACAGGCCCTCAACACTCTGCCCCAACCTTTGGGTGCCCCATGTGGACAATCCAGAGGGAGAGAGAGGGTGTGGGGTTTCATGCATCTGCTTTCTCTCCCACCTTATTTTCCTTTTCCTTTTTCTCTTTCTCATTCTTTTGAATTTAACATTTGTAAGAAGACTCCTATCTGCTGCAAAACAGAGGTGCCCTGCGATGTGTGTGAGGGGTTGGGCATTACAAATATGTTTAAACATCAGGAATGTTTTAATTAGTGTTACTTGGGAAGAATTACTCTGCACTAGTTCTTATAGCAAATACGTATGTACCTTCTATTATATGCCAGTTTCACGAGAGAATCTAGAAATGAGTAAAAATTTCTGAGGGTTTAAATGATTTCTGGGGAGACAGGCAGATAACACATACCTGGAGAATAAGAGGGTGTAAAGGATTATAATGGAGGTACAACGTGCTCTGGGAGCCCACAAGAAAACACAGTTAATTTTTACCAAAAGAGAGAGCGTTTGAACTGCACCCGGGAAGATGAGTAGTATTTGGGTGGGTGGATATGAGAGAGAAGACCTTTCTGGCCTGAGGGACAAATGGCCGAAGTTGCATATAAAACTCGCTTAACCCAGGGATAAATGTGGGAGATGAGAGAGAGTTCTATCGAAGTAGTCAGCGATCCTCAAGACGAGTTTCAGAAGGTCTGGAACGTCTTGAAATTGTCCACAGAATTTAGTGTATGCACAAATTTTTCCAAAGAAAGAGTCCCTAACTTTCATCAGCCCAAGAGTCCTGATACAGTAGGTTTTTGAGGAATTCAAATTTCTAACAAGCTGAGGTGATGCTGCTGCTGCTGGTCCTGGATCCACACTTTGAGAACTGTGACTGTAGCCTTGGGGGAGGGGCTAACCCAGCCATTTTCCAGACAGCGCTGGGTGGACAGCCATCCTTGTCAGTGAGTTAGAGACCTCTGGTCAGCTGGCTCTAGTCAAGGATTGCTGGAGCAGATCATGGGGGGAGTTGACTGTCTCGCTAATATAGGTTCCCTCTATTGCAGGGGTCTTCAGACTTTCTGGTCCTAGGCCCCCTTTACACTCTTAAAAATTATTAAGGACTTCAAAGAGTTTTAGTTAATGTGGGTTATGTCTATTCCTATTGATATTTGCTGTACTAGAAGTTGAAATTCTAAAATATTTATTAATTCATTTAAAAAATAAACAGTAATGTGCCTATGTTAATGTAAATAACATTTTTATTTTAGAAAACTTTATTTTTCTTAAAAAATTTAGTGAGAGTAGTATTGTTAAACATTTTTCAAACTCTTTTAATGTCTGGCTTAACGGAGAAAGCTGGTTGGTTCTCTTGGCGGCCTCTGCATTCAGTCTGTGGGAACAGCACATGTAGAACCTCTGGAAAACTCCACAGTGCTTATGAGAGCGTGAGAGTGAGAAGGATATAGCATACACTTTGAGAAATACTACTTTTTTTTTTAAGTTGTATTAATGTAATTGTAGGAGCTAGAAAGGGGAAGTAATAGTTTCACTATATATTGTGTTTTGATCGAACTACATGTAGAGTATTTATCAATGGAATTTAGCTCATTAAAATAATTTTTAATTATTTTTTTAAATTGTAAAATACACATAATGTAAATTTACCATTTTAAGTGTGCAGTTTAGTGGCACTAAATACATTCTCATTGTTGTGCAACCATCACCATCATCCATCTCTAGAACGCTTCTCATCTTGCAGAACTGAAACTCTGTACCCATTAAACACGAATTCCCTATTCTCCCTCCCCCCAGCCCCTGGTACCACATTGTCCTTCTGTCTCTACGAATTTGACTACTCTAGGTATCTCATGTAAGTGGAATCGTACAATATCTGTCCTTTTATGTCTGGTTCATTTCACTTAGCATCATGTCCTCAGGATTCGTTCACGGTGTAGCATGTGTCAGAACTTCCTTCCTCTTTAAGGCCAAATAATATTCCACTGTACATGTAGACCAATTTCCTTGTATTCATTCATCCGTGGACGGACACTTGGGTTGCAACTACCGCTTTTTGTGTGTGCAATGTGCCAGTTAGTTCTATTCACAACAGCACTATGGTGTCTCTTCCTCATGTCAGCTGAGCAAGCTGAGGTTCTGACAGGCTCGCTAACTGGCCCGAGGTGTGTCACTGGGTCAGGATGTTGACTTCAGAGCCCATGTGCCCCCTGGGAGAGAGCTTGGACTTTATTCTGTGTGCGCTTCTCATCCCAGCAGAGTGGGGAGGAGCAAACCAGGATAGTTCAAAGTCCTGACTGAACAAGTGACCTCAGGGGAAGGACTCTCACTAATTGCAGCCATAGTTGGAAGGTTTCAAAGGTTGACATAGTCATTGTGGGGAAATGGGTACCTCTATTATTCTCTTGTAGCAGCTGGGTTTAAAATCTGCAAGAAGAGTTTGGGGATGGTTTTGTGCTTAAGAACAGAGCCTCTTGCAGGGAAATGTTAGATCTGTCCACTAAAAGGAATCCAGGAACCCACCTGGGGTGAATCCAGCAGCCAAGTTGGGGTCTTAAGAAGAAACCATTCACGGGGGTCCTGCCAGCATGTCTGCTGCCTGCTCAGTAACAGGGCAAGGCCCTTCCTGTCTCTGGCCTCAGTTTCCTCACCTGAAAAAGGATAGTCTGGTTGGATGGTCTTCAAACACGTAATAGCATCAAGGGTGGGTATTGGGGGCCAGCCCCTCCTTCCTGCCTTTTTCCTCCCAACTCAGCCCACAGCTCTCCAGCCAGGAATCATCCCTGAGCCTGAGCGCTCAAGGTCATTGCAGACCTGTTCAGCCTAAGGAAGGCTTCTGTGTAGGTGCGCCTAGCCCTCCCACCTCTTGCTCCTGCTTGCTGAGCACTGCAGGGTGTGGCTTAGACAAACTCCAGGTTTACATTCAGCCCCAGCCCGAGCCCCTGCCCCACCCCCACCCCAGCTCTTTGAACCCTTAGTCCAAGTGTCAACTGTCTTGTCCCAAGAATTTGCAAAGTCAGGTGGAAACCTATATTTAAAGGTGTGGGGTTATTTTCTTTTCAGAGAAGGGATAATAGGCTTTGCTTTTGTATAGTTAGAGAGGAGGAGGCAGCTTCTGTCAGCCAAGACAAAGATCTGGCTGAGTAATTTCCATGAGATCTGTTCCATTCTTTAAATCTTAAGATTCTTCAAATCCTCACTTAGCCTGAGGATATCTCATAGTCCATGTGCCCCCAAATCAGAACATGTCTAGTGTGTCCTGTTAACCCTGCCCTCTTCCACCTCCCCAAACTGTTCCTCTTTACATCTCCTTGGTAGTATATATATACATATACATATGTGTGTGTGTGCGTATGTATATGTGTGTATATATTATATATATATGTATGTATGTATGTATTTTTATTGGAGGGGGTGTATAGGTTGCACTTTTGTGTGCTCGAATGTGTCTGAAACCATATAACAAGCTAGAGGCAGATCTCAAGCATTCAAGCACCGAAACCTACTTTTGAGTATTTAATCAGCTGAGAAACAAGGGAATAGAGAGATGCAGGGAAAGAAAATTCTAGGTAGTAGTCAAGAGAGGGGGTTCCTCCTGGTGGAATGGTACCCCAACATCCACAAGTGATTTTCTTCTTTCTCCTTCATGCGTTGAGTCTTCCTTGATCTGCCCCCCACCCCAACACACTAGCCTCAGGCTACAGGCACAGCTGGTGACTTAAATCATTTATGTTTAGGTTATTTATGCTTGCTATTTAAAAACAACGCTGAGTTGTGTAAAATAAAAATTAAATTCCCCTTCCCTCACCTAGAACTAGACACTATGAATAAATAGTTTGGTATTTCCCAGATATGTTTTTCAAATACGATTTTAAGTAAGTGTGTGCGTATGCATGTGTACATGAGTATATGTAATTTTTAATATAAATTGAATCACTCTGCTTTTTTATTTAATAGATCTTAGACTGATTTTTCCATCAGTACATATAGATCTACCTCGTTGTTTAACGAGGTAGATCTATATGTACTGATGGAAAAATGGTCCGTCTGTATTATGAAGCTTGTTCTGCATAGAGAATTTAACCAATTCTCTATGCAGAACATGATTTTGATGATTTTTCACAGCTGCATAATACATTGAAAAGAAAGTACCACTGCGTGCTACCTTACTCATCAATCGTTAACCATCCTGGTTTGGGCATTTTATTTTTATTTTCTTAAACAAAAATAATGTTATGTTATAGTGAAGAGAACCAAATACTGAGGAGCTGGAAGTCTGGAGTTCTCATTTCCAGCCTGGCCATGTATAACCCACCTGACTTTGCACAAGGTCACGTCTCAGCCTCTGCGTCTCCGCTGCACCGTGGCCTTCCCAGCCCAGTGCTGTTGTGAAGAGAGAAGAGTCGGCACAGGGCAAGTGGCGTCGGCGTCTGAGGCCTGACAGCAACAGACAGTCTAGTTTTCTTTTGTCATCGGCATCTTCATCCCTGGGACAACTACCCCAGCCATGTTTTCTGGCCTATTTTGAGAGAACTCTGCCTCAAAGTTTCAGAGGAATTCAAGTGATTGTTATCCAGGTAGACAGAACAGGAAGCGGAGTTGCTGGCCCCAATCCACCGATTAGAAGGATGGCCCGTCTTCTCTTTGAGACAGAGTCTTGTGGTCGTAGCTGTAGAGGGATAGAAGCTGCCCGAGCTCATGCTTTGTGAGAGCTGCCGTTTGATTTGAGTGACTGTCTCCACTGTCTTAGCCATGAAACAATAGACCCAATTAAGTGCATCTTCAGAAGCAGACCTCTAATACATCTGGGAAAGAACAAGAAGGAAGCTCCACTGGGATGGTGAAGAGCAGGGATGCCTCTCAGAGGAGGTCGAGTTGGAGGAGGCAGCCTGCTGTGGCCCTCCTAGCTGCAGGAGCCTCCCATGCAAATGAATTGATTGAGAGCTGTACCCCCGCTGGCACTGGGGTATAAACTCTAGGCAAACTTGGTCTTCTCTATAGTACCCTACCCTTCTGGGGCTCCTCTGACAGTGAGTTGAATACATGCAACGAGATTAAACGGGGGGAGGCAGTAGGACAAATCTGGGTGCTTTGTCCTGGGAACCTGCGGCCCCCCACACTGTGGTCAGCAAACTTGTCACCCTGCTGCCTAGTGGGCCCCATGGAGCCCAGAGGTTATGCAGACTCTTAGCCCATTCCCTCTTTGCCTACCCCTCACTCTGCCTACCCCTCAAATCGAGAGCCTCCTCGAGGTGGTGGGTTATTTTCCTAGGGCTATTGTAACAAACTTAAAACAACAGAAATTGAATTCTCTCACACTTCTGGAGGCTGAAAGTCTGAAGTGGAGATGTTGTCAGGTTTGGTTCCCTCTGGGGTTTCTGAGGGAGAATCCATCCCACACCTTTCTCCTAGCTTCTGGCGGTCGCCCAAAACCCTTGGCACTCCTTGCCTTATAACTCCATTCCTCATCTTGAGATCCTAACTTAATTACATCTACAAAGACCCTATTTCCAGATAAGGCCACATTCACGGGTATGGTCTTGGACATATTTTTTGGGGGGCCACTGTGGTGAGGTGTTATGTGCTGGGCCATGCATGAAAAATATATTTCATCAAACACTACATTTCATTGATTGGTTTTTAAAATTAATTGTAGTAATCACATTGGGAGTGTGACAAGATGTCCACATGCACATGTTTATCAGACGGTTGGAAATATGTCTCAGGAGTAAGGGTGAAGCTGGAGATACTGATATGGAAGACAGGAAAGAATTAGAAGTTTCCTTCGAGCTTCAAGCATCTGTGATTTCAAGTTTAAGATAAATGTGGGGGGAGAAAAATAGGACTAGTTAGTGAGAGAGGCCAAGAGAGTCTGGTGAATTCTCCAAGGTTGTTTTCTTATTCTTTAAGTCATTCGTACCACTTTTCAGTTGACTGTTAGGAAATCTTTATCCCTAAAACAGCCTCGGAGTACCATGAGACAAAGCTCCAGGCCCATGGAATTCCAAATTCATGGAATTCTAGGAGCTTCTTTTAGAACCTAGAGCTTTCTCCAGTTTGCCTACCCCAGGTAATAGCTTTTGGGTAACAGTAGAGCTGATGCCTGCATTTGACATGTTCTGTGGGTTGCTGGTCAGTTCCACCTCAAGCTGGAGGTGAATTACTTCGGTTAAAAGGAGCTTGCAGTTGGAGGGCAGAAAAATAAAAGCCACAACTTATGTGGTCACTTAGAAGACACTTCCACCAAAGTCTTTATCTCACATTCCTTTGCTTTTTCCCTCTCTTCTCTCTCTCTTTCCCATCCATCTAGCTGCTGTTGGGTGCCTGCTATTACCATGCTATGGCAGTGGAGATAAAACGATGAATGAGATAGACTGTGTGTCCCTAAGGAATTCACAGGCTGGTGAGGAGACCACATCCAAAAGTAGACAATTCTGATGCAATTCGATAACTTTAATGATAGAGATCATAATAATGATGATAATAATAACCATTTATTGGCATCCTTCCCACGAGTCAGAGATTGTAAGAAAACAAAACTCATTTCATGGATGAGGAAACTAAGGCTCTGGAAGATTAAGTTGCCCAGTTAATAGCTGTCAGTACTGGCTCTTGAGACAGTGCTTGTTGGATTCCTGAGTCCATTCTTTAAGTCCTGTACTCAGGAGCACAAAGGGAGGAGCCTCATCTAGCTGGACAGACGGGAAACTTGTCTTTAGTCCATAGGCCTTAAAAATAGGGTATCACCTTTTATAAATTACAGAGAGTCAGATGGTATGACCAGGGCACACAACCAGGGTACAAATGTTATCTTCTCTCCTTTCTGGCCCTCACCCGTGTCCTCATTCTCCCTGTTGGCCTGATGTACTTTCGTGGGGTAGAGAAACTTGTTTAGTTTTTTGCTCCCTTTGATTTTTTTATTGACCCCTTTGGCATCCGTTTGCTCTTTTAAGGACCATTTGAGGGCTGAAGCCCTGTCCAGACCTCTGGGTCTGTGGAGATTCCTCCACACACTGAAACGCACCCCTGAGCTCATGCACAGCCGTGGTTTATGGGATGGGGGCCGCTCAATAAATAAAAGCGATGACCCATGGCGACGTGCAGGGCTGACCCGGGCTTTCATCGATCACAGAAAATGCACGTCCTTCCGTGGCTATTTCGTGCCTAGACATTTCATCACCTAGCAGAGGGCCACCATTCATTCTCCATCCTAATCGAATCTTACAAATGCGAGGAGATCGTAATTAACACACCAACGTCGCTTTCCTCAGAAATCTCAAACCGTAGATCCAGCACTGCCTGACGGTGTGTGCTTTCCTGCCGTGCTGCCATCTCATGGATCCAGAGTGCTCGTGATGTGCAGTGAGGTGTGATAGGGGGACCCCTAACGTGGCAAGGTCGGAGGGCTGCTTGTCACGAGAACGCTTTACAGACCGCTCTGGGAGCGTTACCAGAGGAGAAGGCCTCGGCTCCGCCCAGGAGCAGTCACAGATGCTTGGAGCGGATGCATCTCCGCTCTCAGGATGCTCGGAGGAGAGCACCTTAAAGCCTCTGCGGGATCGGAGAAGTCACGTTACCGCGGAAGGCAGGCCTTCACGCAGCGTTTGGGATGGGCGTCGCAGGCCAAACTGAGGGGAGTAGGTGTTCTTGGCGGAAGTTGCAAAACGTTAAACCAGGGAGGTGGGAAAGTAGGGTACCCATTCAGAAAACACCCTGCAGTTCGGTTTAGCTGTTACCTGGGTATATTCAGGTGAGCAGTTGGAAAGGAGGAGAAAATAGTAGCTTGACACTTTGCTATTGACCGAATGTTTGTGTCCGTCCACCAAAAAAGAAAAAAGTCCGAGTTGAAATCCTAACCCGCCATGTGTGATGATGTTAGGAGGTGTGGGGCCTTTGGGAGATGATTGAGACTTGAGGGTGGAACTCTCATAAATGGAATTAGTGCCCTTATTAAAGAGACCCCAGAAAGCTCCCTCCCCACTTCCACCATGTGAGGACATAACCAGAAGATGCCATCTGTGAACCAGGAGGTGGGCTCTTACCAGACACGGAATCTGCTAGTGCCTTCCTTGATATTAGACTTCCAGCCTCTAGACTATCAGAAACAAATGTCTGTGTTTATAAGCTACACAATTTATGGTTCTCTTATAGCAGCCTGAACGGACTAAGACACACTGCCATACTCATGCTCAGTTCCTTCCCATAACGCTGGTCCCTTCAAGGGGCTGTATTGGGGAAGGACCTTTATTATTTAGGAGCAGTTGTCCTGGTGGATCCGTGCCTCAGGAACAGCTGACTGTCTTTTTTCACACTGTATCTGTGACAGCTTTCAGGTCCACAGCTTTCAGTTCCTAGAAAATACAGATTGGATTAAAATTTTTCTTTTCTGCCCTGAAAATCATGGACCCAGGAGACCTGAGCCAGTAGATTAGGATTTACCAATGGATCTTAAAGCCCGTTGCTACCTGGCCCCTGTCCCTAGTGTCTGGAAATGCCCCTGGATGGGAGGTTTGGGTAAGAAGGGAGAGGGGTTGAGAGATGAGGAATCGAGACCCTGTGTTTCCAGAATCTTCCGCAGCCCACAGAATGCATCAGTAACTCAGGAACTTTGCTTCAGTTCACATCCAGCCCTCGCCCCACCCCCAGGACTTCTCTTTTGTACGTTAGCATTTCTTAGCCCAGTTTTCCTGGAAATGGCCAAAGAACCATGTACAGATGTGGCAATTAAATGTAGTGACACTCCCATGAGGCAGAGAATTTGTCAGCACAGAGAACATGTGTCCCAACAGGGAAGCCTTGCTGCCCTGTTCATAGGTAGACAATCCACGGGCAGTCTGATGGTCTAATAATTTAGCCCCAAATCAAAGGAGTTGGTTTCAAAGTTACCACAGCAAAATGAGTGAATGGAAGAGCTTTTGGCTTTTCCACTTGGCTTCCTCCGCTTCCCAGAGTCCTGTACAGCCCTCTCCCATTCCCTTAATGGGATCATTACAAGTAATATGTTCTCATCATAGAAATTTTGCAAACAGAAAAGAACAGAAAAGGAAATAAAGCAACATCCACAAACCCACCTCCCGGGGGGACCACTGCAAGCATCCTATATTTTATTTGAACCCCCCCCCTTTTTTTTAAATGTGCGTTTCAGTAAAAAAATTTAAATGCATGCACTTCTAATGAATCTCAGGCTGGATGGGACAGAGGTTGGGGGCTTTCTTGCTTTCGGTCAGATTGGGAGAGGTACAGTGTCCAGGATTTCTGCAGAGTCCGTCATTTCGCTTTCTTGATTGTTTCAGGGAGTAGCTGAGGCCGAACTGGAAGGAAACCTGAGTCGGACTTTCAAAACCTTCTTTAGAGCGAGTGATGAGGTGAGGTGAGGGGCATGGGGCAGGAGGGGGAGAGGGGGGAGGCATGTGGGGTGAGAGGGCTGTAAAGATGTGAAGTTCTCCAGATAGCTTCCCTAGGAGAATGGGGGGCAGGGAAACGGGGGTGTCAGGGATCTGGGAATGAGCAAGTTGGCCTTTTTCTAGGACTTCTGTAGTCAGGGTGACAGAGTCTTCACTCTGCTGGTCTCCTCATTAGTGGAGAAAGGTCACACCCTCACTGCCACACCCCAGTAGGGCTTTGAAACCAGAATCAAAGAATGATTATACTAGCAATGGTTTAGAAATTACACCTTTATTACATTACCATTTTAATGTGCATAATTGTTTATCAAAGTTGAAAACCAGTTGCTATCTCTAACCTTTTTCTTGAACAATCAAAGTTGTTCAAGAAAGCCTTAAAAGGCTTTATTCCCATAACCTCCACCTTCCTGTCCTGGGTGTCAACAGTCACTGTCACTGCTGTTTTGTTGACTCGGTGCCTGCTTAGATTTTTTCCCCATGTTTGCTAGTGCCTCTGCTGATCATTTCTAGCATCTCACTCTTTCGCACTGAGTTCAGTTGCTTTCTTCCTGAAGGAACTTCCTTTGTAGTTCTCTTGAGTCCGTCAGTCATAAACTCATAATTTCGAGGGCCTGAAAATACCTTTATTTTGCTTTCAATCTTGAAGACTAGTTTGAGTATGGAATTCTAGGTTGACAATTTTTTTCCTTTTAGAAGCTTCTGTCCATTGCTTATGAGAAATCGGCCTCAGGCCTACCCTCTTATTGGTCTTTTAACGATGTCTAATCTGCAGTTTAACTCATTCTTGAAGTTTTTTTTGTTTTTTTTTTTAATTTCAGTGAACAGTTTTTTTATTTATGAAAGTTGTATTTGGTACTTTTTCAAATCATTCTGATTTCCTGTTCTTGTTTTTCAGTTCTTTTATGTCTTTAATCATTTTAAGCATACTCATTTTCCTTTCACATTCTCTCTCTCTCTTTCTCTTTCTTTTTTTCTTTCTCTTTCTCTCTCCCCCTGCCCTCAGTGCAAGTTCTATTATTAGATATTCTTGGAGAGCATTATTTTACTGTTTGCTATGCTTGCTGTTTTTGTCTTGCAATGGGACCTGGGTGGAGGGGGTGGCGGTGAACGGAAGGGAGAGAGATAGAAAGAGTTTTGTGATTTTGGTTTGTGAGCTCATCTTCAGCAGCACTGACTTTGCACTGATCTGCTTCACTTGGGATTAAGGAAATGACCTCTTGTGGTTTAGCACTTGCTGCTTTGCCAGGCGTTCTAGTGGTGTTACCAGCTATGGCTCACTTCATTGTTGTTGTTTATTTTGTATCTTGGGGGTTTCCGGATCATGCAAATAGTGTAAATTCAAATCCGAACACTCGTGAAGGCAGGCTTGTAGCTATGAATTTCTAAGTGAGTTTTTTTGGTTTCCTCTTAGTACCAAACTGAATGGACCAACTCCTTTGACATCTCTTTGTCATGATGGGTGGATTTTTTCTGGTCTATCCTTTAACTGAGGACCACAGATTTACTGGATTTACTGTGGAGGGGTGGGAAGGGTCTCATTTTTATCTTCTCATCCAGACCCAAGGTTTCATCTCTTGTTCCAGTTGGTTAATACACCCAAGCTCTTAAATGACCACCTGTCTACGAAAGACGGGCAGCCTTGGCCCAGAGCTTTGGTTGTTAGCTGCCTCTGCTGTGACCCCTGAAGACCTACCTACCACTCTTGGGAGTTTAGCATGTTTGTATAGTCTGATGGCATGTGTAGATCTTTTGATGTGATAGGATTTTCAGATGACCTGTTCCACCCATGACATCATTTCTAACTTTTCCCTCTACAGATTATTCTCTCCTTGAGCAATGTCCGTGAGATGGGTAAGAGACATTCTTCGGAGGGAAGGGAGACAGGAGGGCCGTGGCAGAAACCAGCTGAATGTTAAATGAGTGTTTCTGCATCTGACTGCTATAGTAGAAGTAGGCAGAAGTAGCCACTTGCCAGCTCTGAACTATGACTTGCTTAATACAGCATCCTCACAGGCGAATAGCACTTACCCAAGCCCTGGGCTGAGCACACAGCCTGGCTTCCTTTCCTCCAGGGACCTCTGGGTTTCAGATCTTAAACAGTTGGAGCTTGAAAGAAACTTAGAGCTTGTCGGGCAGTCCTACCCTCTACTGATAAGGATCGAGACCCATGATAGGAACAGACGCAGGCCACCTGGTGCAGGCAGAGTGGGAGTCGGACTTGACCCTAAGCCAGGTCTCTGTCATAGTCCACTGGACTCTCCTCTCTCTTGATTCCATGTTCTGGTCATTCCGGTTCCATCTCACTGAGACGACCTTTGTTCTCCCTCCTGGGTGGGATACAAGTAAGGAGTCAGAGCTGAGCCGAGAACAGATTGGAGCTCAGCCCACGGCTCCGAGATCAGCAGTGCTCCCACAGAACTTGCTTTTGCCCAACACTGGGGCCTTGCCATTATTCATTTGTATTTTATTAATAACAGTGATCACTACCACTTGTTTGAGCACCTACTGTGTGCATCAAATGCTGGCCTAGCCCCCTTTAGCTATATCATTTATAATCCTCATGACATCCCTAAAAAACCCCATTATTATCTCTGTTCTACAGATGAAGGAAATGGGGCTCAGAGAGTTAAGGAACTTGTCCAAAGTAGCCAAAGTATTGCCCCAAGGCCATGCTCCTCTCACTGGGCTAGACCCCCTCTCCTTTCCCTCTCCCCCTTCCTCCCTCGATTCCTTCACTCGTTTGCACAGTCACTCTTCACTCCTTCATTTCTCAGATATTTTGAATACACATTTGGTGTGAGACAGGGGCAGATACCCAAACACAGGAAACGGACTCAGAGAGCCCATGGTCTCTTGGGAAGGCAGACGGCAGTCATGCAGGGAGGGAGAAGGCCAGGCTCCCACTGAGACAGCAGAGAGCCAGGAGCTCCAGCCTCCAGGGAGGCTCAGGTTGCTTCATCACAGGGAGGCACCCTGATCACATGCCCCTATGATATGTCTCACAAAAGTCTGCATCGCCCAGCTCCAGTACCTCCAAGGCTTCGAGAGCCTGAAAATGGTGAGCTAGCTCTGTTCAAGCACCAGTGTTCACAGGCCTTGGGGCTGTCTCCTGTGAAATGGCAGTGGTTCCTGGGCTGCCAGTCATCGTCAGGAGGTCACCCTCCATGGGACTGGGGACTGCCAGGACACAATGTACACCCCTGAAAACAAGATAGGGTTCCACTCCGAGGACGCCACGGAGGGTCCGTGGACGTGCAGAGGGCAATCGCATGTGTGCTCCGTCCTGCATTTTCTTCCAGGCTCAGAGGAAACTCAGAACATGCACCTGTGAAAATTCCAAGGACCTCAGTGGAGATATCTAAACAGGGACATAGTTCATTAAACTATTTAGAAGTTGAGTCTAAGGGAGAGGGAGAGCTGGAAAGCTGGCAGGGCCTGAAGGACAGGCAAAGAGAGGTGTCATCGTGAAACTGAGCTGTAAGTTTTCGAAGGAGAGGATGGGTACGGTCAGTCCTAGAGTTTGTCCTGGAAGTTGAGGCCTGTGTGTCGGAGATACCATTGGGGTCTAGAATGACAGAGCCAGCACAGACTTGGAGCTTAAGTGGAGATGGGCTCATTGTGGAAAAGAGATAAGGAATGAAGGAGCATGGGGACGTCAGAGGCAATTAGGAGCTTCACCTCGATTGAGAATGCCAGCATTAGCTGTTGGGACGCCCGGCCCGGGGGTGGGGGAGGAAACAAGTGGCTTTTTGCAGGAGGACTCTTCGTGAGAACCCCAGAAGAGCCCAGCCTCAGCAGGATGGTGACGGAGGAGGACATCCAGTTCTACGTGCAGCAGTTCAAGAAGTCTGGTTTCAGGTAAACACAGTGGTGCCCCAGACTCAGGAGAGAGATGGTCAGCAAGGAGGGGCTTTCACATTCTTGGGGCGAGGCCCAGTTCCCCTCCACCGTGGCTCCCACGGGTGCGTGGCCAGCCTGTGCTTAAAAGCCTGCAGTGTCAGGAGGCTCACCACCTCACAATGCTGTCTGCTCTGGTCTGTCAGCTCACCTCGCTCTGCCTTATGCTTGTGGGCCCCCACCCCCCACAGGGCAGATGTTTGGGTTTTTTTTTAACATTTTTTAGTTATGATCCCTGCGAGAATTGGATGACAGCTCTGAGTACTTTCTTTAGAAAAGCACAAGAAACACAGAAATTCACAATCGCGTACATTTCCAGGACAGTCATAGACCTCTGAGGTCTATTCCTTTTTTTAATAACAGCTTTGTGGTGCTCTAACTCACAGACCATGGAATTCAGCCGCTGAAAGTGTACACTTCACTGGGTTTTAGTTCATTTATGAAGCTGTGTGCATTCATCACCACGTCCCATTTTAGAACGTATTCATCGCTCCCCAAAGAAACTCCGTTTCCTTCAGCAGTCACCCCCTCCACTTCCCCTCACCCCTCCGCTAATCCCAGGCAGTCGTCACTCTGCTTTCCATCGTCGTGGATCTGCCCGTTCTGGACCTTTCACATAAGTGGAATACAGTATGTGGTGCTCTGTGCCCGGCTCTTTCCACTTAGCTTAATGTTCTCAAGGTTCACCCATTTTGTAGCCTGTGTCAGCACTTCATTCCCTTTTCTCAGATCGATTTTTTTTACTGGCGTTCAGAGCCCCTACTCTGGGACCACAAACCATTGCTCCAACAGCTCCTTTTCTTCATAACCCTTCAACTATTTAAATATTGCAAATCTTGGAAGCTCATGGTTTCTTCACGTTTCCATTCTCCTCCTCTCCCTTATGCCTCTCTCTTTACATCTCCATCCTTCACTCAAACCCAGGGGCGCAGAAAGAGCCAAGCAGTGAGCACTGCCTTTATCGGCTCAGCCCTGGAAGTCCGCAGTGCTGCAGGCTTGGCCATGAACGCCTGTGGCAGCAGCTCTTTAGCCCCCAGCGTCTCCTGCACCACAACCTATAATTCTTCCCTAAGGTTCTGCAGCTTTTCTTTTTTAAGCGGGAGACAATTTACAAGTCCTGGATTGGGGGACAGTTTTGCTCTGGAAGGGAACGTAGAGATAATCTAGTCCTGCCCCCTTGTTGTTCAGGAGGGAAAATCAAACGTGCCAAAAGGTTACGTGGCTTGTCCAAGGTATTTCCACAAGGTATTTCTAGAGCCACTGGGGGAGCCTCGAGGCCTGAGGGCACCAACCCCAACCCTGCCTAAGGACTGGGAGCATGTTCTAGGTATAGTCCTAGAGCCATGCTTGCCTGGCCCAGGGGGACGCTTCCATGCCACCTCCTGATGTCCCTTTTCAGTGGTTTCCTGGGGCAGGGGAGCAGCCTCCGGATGGTGAGGGCGCTAACCCAAGCTCCCCGCCCTCTTAGGGGACAGCCCTGGGAGAACGTGGAGAGTCCTGTGTAGCTAGGTTCTCAGTGTCCCCAGAAGCCGCCTTCAGAGGCTGTCAGCCTTCCCCGCCAGCCCTGGGCCTGTGCTCACTGGGCCTTGCTCATTAAAGCATGGAGATGGTGCCAGGCAATGGCCCAGACTCCTGGGCTCTGTGCTCCTTCCCCTGCAGAAACTTTACTCCTCCTGGGAAGACTGATTCAATGCAGAGCTGGTTCCTGCTGGGGTCTGTAGCGTAGTCATCTACTAAAAGCTTTCCTATTTTTATTCCCTGATCTGCCCCCGCCTAGAGGTCCCCTAAACTGGTATCGAAACATTGACAGGAACTGGAAATGGGGCTGCAAAGGCACGAAGCGGAAGGTGAGTGCTGGTTCGGTGTTGCCCCTCCCCACCATGGGCCCCCTCGGGCTTTCTGTTCGCTGACTACTTTGCCCTTGGGTCAGAGCTAGGGGTGGACAGACTGACCTGCTGGTTTCCTCCTTTCCGTCCTCTCCCTCTGGGCTTTTGGGAGTGCCTCCACTCGTGTTTGCCCTCGTGACCTCTCTTCCTGTTGCTTCTCGTGGAATGGTAGGGGGTAGTGTCAGAGCCAGGGTCTGTCCATGTGACTGCCGCATCTGTCTGGAAGGTCCAGGGCGACTAGGATCGTGGAGCCCCCAATCCTCAGAAGGAGCATTAGGTTCTCAATGGGGAGGGGCTTTAGCCTCAAGCTTTGTCACCTTGACCAAGTCAGTCTGAATCTGTTTTCTCTTTGTCAGGCAGAAGATGGTTTCCAGTCTTTGGGTCTGTGAGGGGAGTAATGAGGTCCCGGGACAGTTTACATTCGAAATGTTCAGAACTCAAGGGAAATTGCATTTTCACGTTCCTCAGCTCACTCAGTACCCTGGTTATCTCACTGATTTACTCAAATGTGAATGCCCTCTACATGTCAGGCACTGTTCTAGGCTGTAGAGATACCAGCTGAATAAAACAGATCAGTTGCTGACCTTGTGGGTCAGGTCTGAAGGCAGACAGTATCGAACACAGTGATTAAGGGCAGGCTGGACAGCAAGTTGGCCTGGGGTCTAATCCCTGTGTGACCTCAGACAAGACACTTAACCACTCTGTTCTCTATTGCCACTTCTCTCAGATGGAAATGACAAGAATAGTGCCTACTTCATAGAGCTGTGTAAGGATAAAATGGGTTAATGCGTGTAAAATGCTTAGAACAGTGCCTGGCACATATAGTAGTTCAATTAATGCTCATTATCTCTATCATCACTCTAATCTGTGATTGACAAAAATTACAAAACTGCAGTTTGATAGGCAAAACCCCTCAGAGCATGGAGGGACATAATGAAGCTCTGGGAAGGTGCCCGTCGATGGCGCTGAGACTGGGAACCCCTCCTGCGGTTACCTTCCAGATCGTCCTCCCCTCCCACCTTCTCCCATGTTCCCACTGCCAGGTCACATGTTGACTTGGAACAATCTAGAGTTTACACACCCCACAGCAGCCTCAGGATGAGCATTGGCAACAAAAGCACTTCTGAACGTCCCCCGCTTCTTCATCATTCGGAGGGGGCAGTGCAGTGAGAAGCACATAGTTCTGCCTATGGATAAAAAACAGTGCAAACTCCTTAATCAGGGACAAACTGGAGCTGTCAGTTATAATGGTAGAGTGATAACAGAATGAATGGAGGCTTCCTTGGCCTCACAGTGCCTCATTCATCAGTAGATAAAAGGAAAGCCATCTTGCTGCCTCTGATGTCACATGGATAATGGTTGTGGCTGATCCATACACTGTAGGGTCCTGGCTGCCCTTTTTAAGCATTCATTTAATGCAGAGAAAAGTAATATTGATCTCCATTCAAGGACATCTTTCCTCCTTTCTGGTGCCATCGTTTGGTTCCAAGAATATGAGTCACACAGAGTGGACCAGCATGCACGTTCTTTATACACTCACACGCGCACAGATACACCCGTGTTGGTCCCTACACCGCGAAGCCCATCTACATTAGAAAAACCCAGTCTTTTCCTCCTCTGTGTCTCCTTCACACAAAACACTTCACTTCTGACACTTCTGGTCACCAAACGTGTGAAGGTTTTCCCCCACCAAGCAATTCTCTGTAATACCAGCTGGTGTCCTACAATTTAACTCTGTTCTAATACTATTTACCTGGAGATAATGTCAGATTCCACAGGTAGGGGCTCAGTTCCACAAGACTACCCCCAACACACACACACACACACACACACACACACTTCAGATACCAGTCACAAGTACAGGTTGTCACCTGTGCTTCTGACCAACCAGCTATAGATCTGAGGTTCCTATGACCTCCACCTCAGGTTTTGATGCATATTTATTGTTAAAACGACTACCGAAACGCCAAGCTTTCTGCCGTACCAGGTAAATTGTAAGAATAGGGCCGGAGATGAAAAAAAAAAAAAAAAAAAAAAAAAAAAAAAAAAAAAAAAAATACCACAGAATGAGCAACCACTTATCAAGAATCGTAGAAAATGAGAGTCTGCGGGTCCCAGAGACGAAAAACTTTGACAGCAACAGAGTTCGATGCGTCACACTCCCGGCTCGTAGATACGCCTTCACCAGTAGTAGCCAATCTCAAACCCCACTTTAGTGATGAATTTTGGCAAACTTCCTCATGTAAGTGGCAATAAATCCTCCAACATATCCAACCTTCCCTGTCTACCAGAAAAAGTGGAAAAGTGAGCTGAAATCAACTTCTAATCATACAATTCTTCCTGAAAACATACCAAAGGCCCACCCACCCCACCCCTCCCACCCCGCCCGCCAAGTCGCCTCATTTGGAACAAAAAGATGCTCCCAATGGTCTTATAACTTAGGGGTTTACCAGCGTTTTAGGAGCCCTATGTCCGGAATGGGGTCAAAGGCAAATATTAGAAAAGATGCTCCCAGTGCTTGTGTCATTTAGGAACTTCCAAGGGTGTCAGGAGCTCTGCGCCAGGACCCAGAGACAGCAGCCAATGTATATATTTGCTCCTGTCTTACACCATCATTCCAGATCTCCAGTAATAATGATGCCTCCTTTTTACAGTGCATGCCAGAAACAAAGCTGGGATACAGGCACTGCTGAAGTGTGTGTGTGTGTGTGTGTGTGTGTGTGTGTGTGTGTGTGTTGGGGGAGAATGAAGAGAGGTAAGGAATTAGTGGAAAGGAAGCCACACAGTGTGAAAATGAAGCAGGTCCTCGCCCCGGTGGGGGTGGGGGGTGGTGGGTGGGAAAGCCTGAGTCGTGAAGGGTGCAAGACATTTCTTCCCTCTCCAGCTGTACCTACTTCCTGTCGCCTCTCCCCAGATCCTGATTCCGGCCTTGATGGTAACCGCAGAGAAGGACATAGTGCTTGTTCCCAAGATGTCCAAGCACATGGAGGACTGGGTGAGGGAATGGCGCTGTGCTGGGGCCGTCGGGGCTTCCCAGGGGAGGGCACGGGGTCTCAGAGGCACGACAGTGAGATGTTTGGTTCAAGAACTTGTTTGACAAGGGGCTTCATCAGTAGCATCGCCGTCACCTCTTGGGAGCAACAGTGGCTGACGCTTCCTTTATCCTGCACTGATGGAGGCTCATTCATTCACTCATTCATTCACTCATCTGTTCATTTCACAGGCTTTTACTGTGCACTTAAATGTATTGGGACCGTGCTAGATACCGCGGTGATATCTGCACCCTCAGGGAGTGCTCTGTCCTTCTGCTAATCCCGTACACGGGAGAGGCGCGAAGAAGAGGGCATGCTTGGGAACGAGGGCTTCACAGAGGGCTTCACATTGCATCTGGCCTTGCAGGGCAGAGAGAGAGAACACGGGGCGAAGGACACAGGGTGTCGGGAGGCGAGGAGCGTGCATGCTTGGAGAATGGCAGGAGCTTGATAAGGCTGAAGACCTTGCTGAGCCCGTGGGGCCAGGCTGAGCTGTGTGGACCCAGTGGGCAGAGAGCTACTGAATGGGGCGCGATGGGCATCAGACTGTAGGTGGGAATTTCACTTTGCACAGTGTGGTCGGTAGCCACTAGGGAGGCCTGCAAGTGCTTGACCGCGGGCTGGCTAAATGCTGAGAGCAGCCTGTCTGCCCTTGGCTGTAGCTCTGTTAGCACCATCAGACACAGCGGAGAGGGTGCATTAAGTCGGATGCTGCAGAGGCCGCCCCTCACAGGCTCTGGATCCAGCCGATGAAGAGCTAGAAAGCTCTGAGAGCCCTCGGGGGCTCATCTCTCTGCTCCTGACCCCTGAAGATTCTGTAGAGACACCGGTCCTTCGCATGGCCAGTCCTTGGAACTGCCCGCTAACCTCACTGAGGTTTGTGGGCTTGGGAGGGGCAGCTCCTGCCTCTGGGAGGAAGGCCACGTTTTTTTCCCCAGCATTTCCCACATCTTGTCACCGTTCAAGGCTGCGTCGGGAAGAAAAGCACATGTCCCTAACTGCGGCACTGCTCTCCCTCTCATTCCTCGGTGCTTGTTGCTGTCACCCACTGTGGGGATTCAGGGAAGCCATACGGCCCTGCATGCAGACCGTCAGCGAGGGGACGCAGTCACATCTGCGTGGCGAGACTCAAATGACCAAGCATTTTCCGGGCAGTGAACAAGCTGAGGCCTAATGATTCTGAAGGGAGACAGTCGTCGTGATGGGTGTGAGGCGGCCCTGAATTTAAATCTTAGCTCTGTCAGCCTGTGCAGCGTTGGGTAGGTTACCCAACCTCGCCGAGCCTTCATATTACCCCATAGTCAAAGTTAAATATGGCAATGTGTGTAGGGCACCTAGCACATAGGGAGCTCAATAAATGGTTCTTCCTTTTCTAAAGAATGCAGTGTTTTTCAGGGGTGTGACCTACGGGGAGCAGAAAGGAAGGCGCCCCTCCCAGGGGCCTCGGTTGCACGTTGCACTAACCTGAACCAGGCCCATTTGCACTGCCATTTACTTTTCTGGGTGGGGTTTTCTTCCAGATCCCCCACCTGAAAAGGGGACACATTAAGGATTGTGGACATTTCACACAGATGGAGAAGTAAGGAGATGGAGGGTCCCTCGGTGCGGGGGGTGGGGGTGGGGTCAGGGCTTCCTGCTCACCTTCAGGAAAGGCGTCCGGGGGTGGCCATTTGCGCCATCCCCTCAGCCTTCATGTGAGTGAGGGGTCCGGACAAGTGCGAATTGCCTTTTATTTCCTTTCCAGGCCCACCGAATTGAATCGGATCCTCGTTGAGTGGCTAGAAACCGATGCCAGGGACTCGCCGCGGGTCTCGAAGCTTTAGGGCGATGCGTGCCGGCCCCCAGCAGGCACGCCAGCACCTTCGTGGGCTGGACCGCTGCTCTGGGTGCCCAGACGGGGCCTTACCTGCGTCCCTGAGAACCAGCAGCCTGTTCCGAAGGGGTTTGCAACAAAGAGTGATTTTCTTTAAATAAAAGAGACAAATTTGACATAATTTTAGATAGAGAAAAAATAACGTGATTAATTCCCTGGATATAAATGCATCTCTGTATCTCTCAGCATGGTTAGTGTTCTGTGGACGGGGGCAAAATGGGATGGCCGGGGTGATTTCTCTTTGACTAACCAATTCATAATTTTGAAGCAAATTCATGGTTTAATCAGCAGTTAATTTTGAAACATCTCCACAGAGGTTGGAATGGCTTTGCTCAATAAATCTAAGATGATTGTGACACTGCCGCTTGTGTTCTTAGGAGCAAGGCAGAGTAATTGTTCGAAGAACTTCCCTCTGGCCTCACCTGCCACTTGCCACATCCAGAAGCCATCTCACGGTTTTGTCCCCTACCGTTGTTGCTCCCCCGGAGTTCTCCAGCAGCAGCCTCCTGACGGCCCCCCCCACCCCCCGCCTCCAGGGTGCTGCTGGCCCCCTGAGTGACGCCCATCTCCCCAGCTTGTCCCCATCACGCCCTGATTTTTAACTGCCCTCTAGCGTCACCCGTCCCGAGTCCCCACACACAGCACGCTGATTCTCCTTGGCCCTTGGCCTCCGCTTGAGCTAATGGGTCCTCGGGCCTACGGTGTTCCTGCCTGCCCTCTCCTCCACCCAGTCCCCAGGCTGGGTCACCTGCGCTTCCTCCCTGCTCCCCTAGCAAGGTTTGCTCGCAGACATATGCTCACCTCCTCTGCCACACTTTCTGCAGGGAAAGCTCAGGGAGGTGGTCTCTCCAAGCTGAATTATGAATTGTGATGAGTGTAAATAACCAGGCGAAAAGGGTATGCATGTCCATGTGCGTGCAGAAAGCAAAGGGAAGGCCGGAAATGTCCGTGTGGCCATCATTAAGTACGCTTGTGAGCCTGGAGCTTTCCATACGCTGTCTCTCATCCTTCCCATTGAACAGATGGGAAAACTGGGGTTCAGGTAACTTGCCCAGGGTCACAGGGCAAGGGTCTAGATTCAGACACACGCTCTCTGGTTCCAGAGGCCAAGCTCCTTCTACCAAAAACCTTCTCCTTTCTGAGTCTGGAGTCAGACTACCTAGATTAGGCTCCTAGTCTGCCACTTACCGCTGTGACCCCGTGGGCAAACCCGTTTGCCTTGATGGTTAATTTTTCTCTATCTAAAATTATGTGCCTCAGTTTCCTCACCTATCAACAGTGCCAAACTCATAGGTGGTTGTGAGCACTAGTGGGTTAATATATGCTGGGTCTTAGAAAGATGTTGCACAGAGGAAGTACAGCGGAAGGAGTAGCTGTAAGATCTCTCGTCAGTCTTAGCACAAGGCCTGTGAGGGCTTTGAATTTCCACCACCTTCCTTTTGGATCAGAGAATTAAAGGGCTCATTTTAAAGGCGAATGTGTGACCCGAGGGAATGACTACATGTGCCGGATAACGTCAGGGGCCTGATACTGTTTTGTAATATGTCGGAAATAATTTGTGAGGGAGGGGATGGGGGAGAGGAACGGGGACTCTGAGAGCATCCTCCGTGGGAGGAAACACGAGTGGGCAAACTCATTTGTCTCTGTGTCAAATCTTCTATCCAGCAATCCCCATAAACCATCAAAAGCACCTCAGAAATTCTACTCTTTCGGCAAATAAAGGTTAAGTGAATGGAGTCCATAGCATTGCAACAAAAATATAACCAGTCGTACAAGACTGGTGTCATAAAGGACACTAGACTAGAAAAGTTCTTCCGGTTATTCAAGAAAGCATGAGGAATGCCCAGGGCTGTGTGTTCCAGGCCGCTTTGGGGCACTTCAGACCACATGTCACCTGCTGCAACTGTGGGGCCACAGGGCTAATCTCCCCGTAATAGGACAGGGGAGATTTTCAGAAGCCATTTTAAGTGCAAGTTACTGGGAGTATGTTCATGTTGATTTAATTACAAAATGTCACACTTATTTCATCACTACAAAAAAATGTAAATAACAAATGTATTCATCTCTGCTAAGGGAAATCACCTTTTTAAAAATCGCCATGGCAGACCCATATTCCCTCTCTTAGCCGCATTCAGCGGGGGCCCGGAACTACCCAGCGGGAGCTGAGGTCGCTCACAGGTCCTATCCTTGCACTTAATGGCTGTCACCTGGCAGCGTCCGAAGTTCCCAGGAGAAATGTCTTCTAAAAGTGAGTCTGGGACATGGTTCCATAGTGTAGCGGTTAGCACGTCTGCTTTACACACAGAAGGTCCTGGGTTCGCGCCCCAGTGGAGCCACGGTCCCTGGTCTACGGCCATGTCATCCTGAATAAGCCCGATGTCTGATCTTGGAAGCTAAGCAGGGTCAGGTGTGGTTAGTACCCGGATGGGAGACCACCTAGGAAGACCAGGTGCTGTAGGCATGAAAAATAATACAAAATAAAAAAAATAAAAGTGAATCTGTTAGACGGGACAAAAAGCTGTTTTTGTCTCTGCTGGGGTATAATGAACCCATGGTTTTAGGCCTCAAAGTGACTGTAGGCCAGTGTTCCAGTACCACCTGGAGGAAAAAGTGACAGCAGACAGTGGTTAAAATATCTAGGTCAGAAGCTCAGGGGCTTTTGCAACAGGAATCGGGTGGGAAATACCGTGCTCTGCTGTACCAAGGAGGGGGCTTCCTGCCACACACGACCAAATATCGTCTTAGCAATCGTAGAAGCGTGCCCTGAGCGTTGGCCACTGCACCCGGCAGCTCATTGTCCCCCTGCTAGGCTGTGGGGCCTTGGCATTGGAGGCTGCCCGTCTAGGTGATACATCCTTGACCCTCACACAGCACGTGCCTGGCATTTGGGAGATGCTCGTTAGATGTTTGCTGAAGAAATCAGACAAGGAAAGCATAAATAGTTGAATAGAAAAATTAATGTTCAAATTCCTGATTTCGATGTCCTTCTGAGATGGATGCCAACCGCCTGGCTTATTCCCCGTTCCAAGCCTTGGTGGGTCTCAGTGGGTCTCTGCTGCATGAAACACAAGTATAAAAATTACTTTAACGACACAGCTGACGCATTTACTGCTGCTGTAGACATTCCCAGCTTTCACGTTTGTAAGGTACGAGGCGAGTCATCTTGGCAGTTTACCTAAATATGGTTTTTGAGGCTAGTGCCTGCTTTTGAAAGGATACCAATCATGTTCCTACTCTGGTAAGCTCACTTTTTTTTCTTGTGGTAAAATATACATAACATAAATTTTACCGTTTTAACTATTTTTAAGTGTACAGTTAGTTCAGTGGCATTAAGTGCATTCACGTTGCTCTGTAACCATCACCACCATCCATCTCCAAAAGCTTTTCATCCTCCCAAACAGCAACTCTGTCCCCATTAAACACCGACTCCCCATCCTCCTTCCCCATTGACCCCTGGGCAACCCCCATTCTGCTTCCTGTCTCTGAATTTGAGTACTCCAGCTACTTTGCATAAGTGGAATCACTGTAGTCTTTTTGTAACTGGCTTATTTCACCTAGTGTAAGATCCTCAAGGCTCATCCATATTGTAGCATGTGTCAGAATTTCCTTTCTTTTTAAGACTAGATATTCCATTGTATGTAGATGCCACGTCTTCATCCATCGATGACACTCGGGTGCCTTCCACCTTTTGGCTGTTGTGAATAATGCTGCTGTGAACATGGGTGTGCAAGTATCTCTTCAAGTCCCTGCTTCCAGTTTTTCAGAGTTTATACTCAGAAGTGGAACTTCTAGGTCTTGTGGTAACCTTATGCTTAATTTTTTGAGGAACCACCGTGCTGTTTTTCATAGTAGCTGCACCGTTTTGCATTGCCTCCACATCGTCACCAACATTTGTCATTTTTTTTTTTATAATAGCCATCCTAATGGGTAGGAAGTGGCTTTGATTTTTATTGTGGTTTTGATTTTAATTCCTTAATGCTTTGTGATGTCGAACATCTTTTTTACATGTTTATTGGCTGTTTGTATATCTTCTTTGGAGAAAGGTTCAATTTCCTTGCCCATTTTTAAATCAGGTTTTTTGTTGTTGTTGAGTTTTAGGTGTTCGTGTGGATATTAATCTCTTATAAGATATATGATTTGCAAATATTTTCTCCCATTCCACAGATTGTACGCTCACTTTTTAATCAATTTAAAATTAACTCCCATGTGTAAAAGTTCCTACGTTAGGACCTACATCTGTTTCTCACGCACTTCGTCACCGTTTTCCACGATGTAAGTGCCAAGTTGAAAGGGCAGAATGTATCAGCAGTGGGGACCTTGTGTGATTATTTGCTTGTGTCAGCATTTGGAAGACAAACAATTCTTTGTTTTTGCAACTCAAGGTAAGAAAATTCCAGAGAAAGTACAAAACGGTGGTCTTTGTTGCCATTTGGGGATGGATATTAGGTTGTTGCCTCTATCAGTTTTCCGGGGTTCGGATGGAGAAAGCTGTGAGAACAGGGGATATTCTAGACAGTGTCGTGGGGGAGGAAGAAACTCCTCTAGCTTCAAGGTCCTTTTGGCTGGTCTAGTAATCAGATAGACCCGAGACAGATTAGTGAAAGAAATGACCAAATTTCATTATATACCTATCTATGGGAACCCCGCATACATGAGAGAGTCAGAGACCCCACGTGTGTGAGACGTTCCAAGACAGAAAAGGAAGATGGCTATGTAAGCTCAGGTCACCATGGAGGAAGGTCATTGTAGGACCATATGAGCAGATATTCAATAATTAGAGGTTTGCCCTGCCCTGTAGATAGGTCATGAAAAGTTATCTCTGATAATCTCACTGTGGGTAAGGACCCTAATTCAAATTCTAGATAATTTAGAGGGGTGGGGCAGAAGTTTCTCTTGAGCTTGCAAGGTCTCGATTGCCTTTAACTCAAACAGGCCACATACCACAAGGCATATCTTGGGGGTGACTTGTTCTGAACCCCCAAAGTGCCACTCCACTTAGTCTTATGTGTTGAATGAACTTTATGCCCTACATCATATTTTAACAGAATGAGCTGGCTGAGAGGGACAAGGAGGTAAGATCTGCAGATCAGAACTCATTAAACATTTCCTAATGTTCTCCGTGTTTCAGAGAAATGTGTTACATTATCACGTACAAATTGTACATGAAGAGGCTCCTTCTCACTGATTCATAAGGACAGGAGGGGAAAAGATCAAAAAACGGTTCAGCGACCATCGAAACAGTAACATGAATTTCCCTTGCCAAGAACTGTGTGAAAAAGGTTAAGACTCAGCAATTATTGAATGAGATGCGTCCTTCAGACAAGAAATAGGCAGTAAAACCATCGACCTCAAACAGACGGGATGGTGGCAATGCAGACTGAATTAACTGGCATACAACAGTTTTGCTGATTCCTATAGTTCTTTCCATGTAATTTTATTTTCTTCAATAAAGGCAATTTATAAAATTGATGCGACTGGCTTGGGATGGAGGAGGAAGCATTCTATCCAAGGGCAGCAGTTCAGGGTGTAAAAAAGCTTGGTGTGTGGCTCCAGCCTCTGGGAAATCTCAGCAGAGGAAGGAAGGGGGTCCCTTCCCAGGCCCAACCCCAGCCATGAACCCATCTTCCGGAACATCCCAGCTCAGAGTGCATTCACCAAAAGGAGGAAACTTGGGCCCGACTGTAGTTGAAAGGGGGCATTTGTGGGTGGGAGCAGGGCATACCTTGCCTGAAGTTGTGGGGACAGGGCTTGAGGGTGAGTGGGAAAATAGTTATTTAGAGTGACACCAGGCTGTCCCTCAGCACTCCCCCCTCATGTCTGCCTTCGGTCTCTGTCCCCTGGGCTTGATGCTCACCCTGTGTGTTGGCCACAGCCCCTGAACATCCTTCTAGGGCTTTGGGATAGTGAGTGTGGAGAAGGGAGAGCAGCTAACCTGATAAGTGCTTTCTTCATCCCTCAGCCCCAAGGCTTACCACCACTGTCCCCCAGCAAGCCCTGCCTTTCACAGGCAGGGAGTCTGAGGTAATGGCGTGGTTCCCCAGCTCTCTGCCCTTGGGCAATGGAGCTGGCAGCCATGGAATTCGCAGGTCCTGCCCCCATTAGGAACAGCCAAGGGAAACAGGCGCAGAGGCAAGAGGCCTGGCCCTGTTCTTCTCCCCTACAAAGGTCCTGGTGGTGGCCCCACCTCAGGGCTTGCAAACGGGGTATATTAACTCGGGCTCCACGACACAGCACCATAGACTGAGGGGTTTCAGCAACAAAACTTTATTTCCTCACAGTGCTGGAGGCTAGAAGTCCAAGATCAAGCTGTTGGCAGATTGGTTTCTTCTGAGGCCTCTGTCCTTGGCTTGTAGGTGGCTGTCTTCTCCCTGTGTACTCACATGGCATTGCCTCTACGTGTGCCTGTGTCATGACCTCTTCTATAAGGATGCCAGTCATATTGGATCAAGGCCCTTTTTTAAAGGACCCATTGCCAAATGCAGTCACATTCTGAGGTGCTGGGGATTAGGGCTTCAACATGGGAATTTGGGGGGCACACAAGTCAGCCAATAACACGCTATGCTGAAATCAGATCCTCTTGGTACTGATTGTAAATTTCATGCAATTGATCCCAGCGGGATATTTTGAAGCAACTGGAAATGGTTAAAGACATCTCCAATGAAAAATTCTGACAAAATATAAAATACATGCTTATTAAAAGGCCTCTACCCTGGTTTACAACTAATGTGTGAAAATAAGGTGAAAAGTATGTTAGAAGAAGGTAAAAAAGTATTTTCCTGCTGCTATGCTATCTAGCGTGTACCTAGGAAATAACACCAGAGTGGAGTCACCAAGAGAGTTCTTCTCTGCTGCCATTTGGTGTGTAACTTGGGAATAACAGGTGAGTCGACGTTCTCCTCTGCTACTTAGTGTGCATCTTGAGATTAACACAGGAGAAGACGTCACCAGGGAATGCCCTTCCTGCTTTCGTATAGTGTACATTTTGAGAATAACACCAGACTGGAGTCTTTAGGATAAATTCTTTCTTCTCTGCTGCCATCTAGTGTGCATCTTGGGAATAACATCTTAGTGGATGTCAGCTGTAAACACTATATTCCGCTGCCCGTTTACTTTGCATCTTGGGGATGACACCGCAGTGGAGGTCAGTAGGGAGAGTTCTTTTCTGCTGCTGTCTAGTGTGCATCTTGGGGATAACACCAGAGTTGAGGTTAGGAAAACGTGTGCAATGCTGCTATCTCGTGTGTCGTTTGTGGTTCAACAGCTGTGTGTTCACCGAAAAAGCAATTATTTGCTGTCATCTCGTGGGCATCTTGGTAATAACACCAGAGCCGTGGTAAGCAGAAAATTTATTCAGTACAATCATCTTGTGTGCATGTTGAGGATCACACCTGAGTGCAGGTCACCAGGAAACACTCTTTCTGCTACCATCCAGTGTGCATGTTGAGAATGCACCAGAGCGGTGGTCACCAGGAAATGCTCTTCCTTGTGCATATCTTGGAATAACACCAGAGTGGAGATCTCCATAAAAAGTTATTCTCTGTGGTCACCTCATGGGTATCTTGGGAATAATATCTGGTTGAAAGTTACCAGGTCACAAGAAAACACTCTCCTCTTCTGCCATCCAGTGTTCATCTTGAGTTTAACACCTGAGTGTAAGTTACCAGGAAAAGCTATCCTCTCCTGCCAAGTAGTGTGAATCTTGGGAACGACACCAGAGTTGAAGTCACCAGAAAAGTTATTTTCTGCTACTATCTATTGTGAATGTTGGGAATAACACCAGAGTCAAGGTCATCAGGAAAATCTCTTCTCTCTCCAAAGGCCTCAGAGCCAATGAGGAATGTGTCAGACCCAGGGCCTTGCCCCAGGTGCAGTCATCTGTGCCTGGACCTGCCCACTGGCATGTGGAACCTTCAGGTGAAACCGGGCCCAGGGCTTGGTACACCCTGAGTCAACTACCTACGTGTGCCTTTGGCCACCCTCACCTTTCGGCTCCCTACTTTTAAAAGGGCACATTGTGAAGTAATAGTGTGCTTAGAAAGTGTATGTAAGTTACCACATTTCAGGGCATTGGCGTGCAAACCAAAAATTCATTTTGCGTTTAAAAGAGGCAGCCCAGGGAAACCAGACCGAAAGGAACCCGGGTCTGAGAGCAGAAAGCTTGAGTGTGGAAAGACCAGAGAGAGGCCTGCAGTAGTCAGACTGCAGCTCCCAGGGAGAGCTGGAAAGGCAGGCTGTGGCGGGCCCCCGGGCTCTTGCCTGGGGGCTGGGTCTGAAGGAGCCTGGGGTCTCCACTCCGGGTGCAACATTTGCAAGAGGAGCTGAACATCAGGCTCCCCCGGGCACTTTGCTATAACAGCCACCCCTCCTGCACAGCTGTGGCGAGTGGACCTGTCCATGTACTTGGGGTACAGTCTGTCAGCTTTGCCCTGGCATAAGGTGCATCGTCCAAGGCTGGGGCCACTCTCAGTTTCAGAGAACTGGCACAGTGTGGTGGGAACTTCAAGATCTGGGGGTCGTAAGGGCATATATGGAAGAATAGGGAAAACAGTGAAGATTCAGCCAAGGCTACCAAGAGATCTCAAACCCGCAGGCCATGCATAGTCAGTAACCAGGGGCTGGCCGCAGCTCAGCACCCCACACTCTGCATTCTCCATCTCTTTTTGTCACCATCTGGCCATTTCCCTCATTCTCCTCATGTGCGTCTTCGTCAGACTAGGTTCGAGGTTCACTCTTTTCATCTCACGTCCTCACTCTCTGACAAAGCTGAGCTCCTGCTCCTGGTAGATCCCCCTCCCTCCTCTCCCCACCTCCCTTATTGCTTCTTCACTCTGTCTTCTCCCTTAAGGAGAATGATGAAAAAGTTTTACCTACTCACTTTATTACTTGGAATAAACTTGCCAATCTTAGGTTCACCTGTTTTTTGTGAACCTGCCTCCCCCACAAATGGCTCCCAAATCATAAGCTGCAGGACAGTCACGGCCAAAGACCCTCAGGGCCTGGGCCCAGTGTCCCCACACACACCAAGTCATCCTGATACTGAGCAGGCTGTGCCTCCATGCCGGGCATGACCCTCACAAATGGGTAACGTATACTCTATTTTTAGAGATTTTCCTGTCTGTGTTTTTTTTTGTTTTTAAATTAACCAGTTCACAATAATCTTTACGCCAAAGAGACATATTTGTGGGGTGGCATGTTCGGCTCCCTCTTACCTGGATGTATCCCAATTTGTTTATGCACTCATCTACCGAAGGATATCCTAATTTAAGTTTTTAGCCGTTATGAATAAAATTGCTGTGCATAATTACGTGCTAGTTTTTCAAAGCAGTTGTATAAACACTAGAGACATGGTTGCTGGACTCTAAGGTTAGAGAATGGTTTAGCTTTGGGAAAAACTGCCAAATTATCTTGCAAAGTGGCTGTATATTCCACCAGTAAGGAATGGGAGTTCCTGTAGTTTGCACCATCGAGCATTTGGTGTCAGTTTTTTGGAGTTGAGCAGTACTAATAGGTGTGCAGTGCTGTCTCATTGTTGTTTTAATTTGTAATTCTCTAATAATATATGACGTTGAGCTCATTTTTGCAAGCTCATTTACTATCTATTGTGAATGTAAGAAATGTCCAAACATGTAGAGAATTTTTATATGAGTTTATTTGAGCCCGAGTGATGACAAATGCTTGAGAGCAAGATTTCAAATGCTGAAGAGAATATCAGTTTTGCATTTTCATTTATGTGTTTGGAATTAAGGAGAGAATGTGAGGAAGATTACACAAGGGTGAGAGAAAGTAAGGCCAGGATTGGATTACAGACCAGTCAAGATGATGTGCTCTCACACTTCAGAAGGAGGGGTCTGAAAGAAGCATTACAAAAGGGTGTTAGCCTAGATGAACAGGAACAATGCGCAGGGCTTGCTCAAGGCAAAGATAAGTCTCTTAGTAAAGAAGTTATATGCCTGGGGTGTGACGACCCACCATGACCTGCCCAGTTGGGAATTTGTGACCAGATCACCATGAAGGTACTCTCCATAGAATCCTTTTATTTCTTCGTTGGCCAGGTGTCTGTTCACATCTTTACCCCAATATTAGTGGAGCTGTTTTAGAGTCTTTTGCATAGTTTGAATAGAAATCCTTGATTGGATATGTGTTTTGTAAATATTTTCTCCCGGATTGTGGCTGAGGTCACTGAGGAGAAAGGATGGAGCTGAGCTCCAGGGGGAATGCACAGAACAGCCACCAGGTGTGAACTTGAAAGGGCTCACACTAATCCAGGCAGTCGTTTGGGACCAGCTGGCCCTGTATGTTCCTGCCCTGTAAGTTTGTGCATACTAGGTACCATGGGCAGTAACTTTTTTGGTTACACTTAAAACATAAACTTTAAAAATAATGAAGAAATATATAAATAACATCTAGTCTCTCCTACTGGGTAGATATTAAACCATCTCTCCCAAATAAGTACTGTCTTTTCACCATAATCTTGCAAAAGATTTAAAGAAGCACCATGTCAGTGCTTCCCTAATTTGGTTGGCTGCCACCATCGATGGCCTTTCGACGATGGGAAGGAATTTTTTGATCATTTTTATCTGACATTCTGTCCGTTAGAATGGAAGACTAGTTTATTTTAATATAACTTTACACACTCAGTTGAGGATATTTAATCTTAAAGCCACAGTCTGGCCATGCATAGGCAGTCAGAAGAGAGAGCTCATTCACGAGTCGGTGTCTAGTGTCTACTCATCGCTTCTCCTAAAGAGCATTTAACAAGGCATGTGTGTGTCTCACTTACTTTCCTGGTTTGTGGGCAGCTTTGCAAAAAGTTGCACTCCAGCATGTTTCTGTAGACACTTGAATTGCCTGTATCATCACCAATATCCACTTCAATTAAAAAAGAAAAACAGTAAATAATGTATGAACATTTTATAGTCAAAATTTATTCTTCTTAAATAATAGAGAAAGAATGAAAAAGACAAGGTTACCTCTTGAACATTTGATGTTTCGTTTGTTTAAAGAATTTTATAAGGTCCTCGGTCAGAGTTATTGTGACCAAATTAAGATGAGAAGATGGGCTGCTGAACCTGGCAGGTCCACCCAGCTAGCTGGCCGAGAGGGGCAGAAAAAGGGGTGCTCAGAAGTGGACCCCGGCTCCGTCCCCTGGGAGTATAGAGGGCAGGGACCTTGGCAAATGGCTTTCTTGCTCGCTAGTTATGGAGGTTTGGATTCAGGATTTGTTTCTAGTTCCAAGACTTTGATAAGAAACTTACGGAGGCTGATGCTTACCTACAAATCTTGATAGAACAATGCAAGCTTTTTGATGACAAACTTCAAAACCGCAAAGATGACAAACAGAGAAAAAAATTGAAACTCTCATCAAAGAGACAACAAATAGCACGGTAAAATCAATTAAATACTGCATTGTGTCGCTGCAAATTGCTAAAAGTACTAATAATCCTGCAGACACGATATATCGACCTAGTCCCCTGGAACCTGTGATCCACACAATGCCTTCCCAGCTGTCTTCCCTCCTGTCTTCCCTACTCAGTTGTGTCAGAGCAGCACCCACCTTCCCTACCAGCTGGACCTGTGTTAGCAACCTTGGGACATCATCAGACTCCAAGACCAAATAGTACAGGCAGTGGGCACTCGCCACCTAGAAGCAGTCTAACTTCTCCGAGCCATGTCAACTTCTCTCCAAATACAGTGCCGGAGTTCTCTTATTCTGGCGGCGAAGATGAATTCTATGATGCTGATGAATTTCATCGATGTGGCTCATCCCCAAGGCACTTAATAGATTCCTCTGGATCTGCCTCAGTCTTGACCCACAGCAGCTCAGGAAAAAAGTGCTCAGATACCACACGGTCACTCCTTTCATGTCCGGTGGAACAAGTGATGCTGACCTTTTCGACTCATACGACAATAGAGCTGATGAAGAGGAGGCAGGGTCAGCGGAAGAGCACAAAAGCGTTATGTGTTGCTTGTCACAGGTTAGGCTTGGAATGGATCTTACTAACATAGTTCTTCCAACATTTATTCTTTAAAGAAGATCCCTTTTAGAAATATATGCAGACTTTTTTGCACGCCTGGACCTGTTTGTGAGCCTCAGTGACCAGGATGCCAGAGACTGAATGGTTCAGATGTGAAATGGTACCTCCCAGCCTTTCACACAGGAAGGAAAAGATCTGTTGCCCAAAAGCCACACAACCCTATTTTGGGCGAGATCTTTCAGTATCAGAAAAAGTTAAAGTGCATTAAAATTTGAATTCCATTCTGAAGCTCTATGAGCTTAGGGACTGATGTACGTGGGTGGTGGCGGTAGAGGTTAACTCCTTGACAACTGTTTCTTCTCCAATAATTAATGTTTAGGTTTTTGGTATCTTCTGGACTCACAGAATTTTTCTTTAATAATTTTACTTGGCTCTTTAAAAATAATGGCATAGGATTAAACAAAATGGTCTTTCCTCCCACCATTTTAATTAGGATATTTGATTCTTGTTTGTTTCTTCATTATCTATAGTTTTACTTTTATTTTTGTACCAAAAAGTCATTTAGGTTTATTTACTAAATCTATATTCCCTTTTTATTTCATCATTTCCTACCGACTCCCTCATACTTTGTTTCTTCTATTTTTCTTTTTCTAAGAACAATGTTTAACACATTTTTGATTAGAGTCTGTTGAGAATAGGAAGCGAGGAAATTAGAGATGAGATTATAAAAATGTTCTAGTTCAGCAATAAAAAGGAATAAAAAGTGGGTGCACACGTAGAAGGGAACATTATGTCTTTTTTTAAGGCAGGCATATTTAAATACATACAAACATATTTAAATAAAACGTACTTGTTGATGAGAATCATTTGGCAACAAGGAATTTATTGTGAAGAGAAAGGGGTTCATTGTAGGACGAAGACCTTACATAGACAAGAGCATAAGGCAACAACTGTGTACTTGGAACTGTTCCCAGGTGGGCAGCTCATCCTTCTGACCAGGAGGCAGAAGACATTAACTATGAAAGCGTGTATGTGGCTGCTGTGAATGGCCCACTCGAGGTTTGTGGTCATAAATCAACAGCTCAGTGAGCGTGGCTGTTCTAATTTATGCTGGCAGCATTTTACAGCGTTGAGTGTACTTACAGCACAGGCACACTAAGAGATTTGGGTTTAACCTGGTTGGGGTTCTGCCAAATAAAGAGAGCACATACATGAAATTCTGCTTAAAATTTCATGGGATTCATGACCACATAGGGTAGATGATCTGTTTGAAAGAGGATTCAAGAACACCATAACACGGAACAGCATGAAGCAGGGCAATGAACTTTTAAAATGCTATTCAGAATTTGATACTTGGACCTAACAACAGGATAGTTCAAGCTTTGCTAGGCAGGATAATGGAATAATGGGGGATTTCTTGGCCTTGGGGACTTCATATCTTTTTTTTTTCTGTTAGAAAGAATATTAGAATCTCTCAGGGATACTTGTGGGTTTCTAAGTTTACAAAATACATGCTTACAGAAAATTAAAATATAGAAATATATAAAGCCAATCATGAAAGTTCTCCCACAATTCCACTCCTTCACAAAGCCACTGACGTGGTGCTACTTCTCCATTACTTTTTAGAGCTTTAACAAATTATTTTACAAAAAAAAAAAGCACTTTTCCTTACATAAGAGTAAAGTTTGCTCATCTTATTAGTCCTGATAAATTCCTTACTCTTAACTGATAGAAATAAATAGCACGGAGGTACCATAATCTATTAAACCAGTCCTTTGTCAATACGACATCTGGGCTAGTTTTAACTGTTAAAGAAGAAAAGTACAAAGAACTTGCTTGTGTTCACTTATCGGATTATTCCTATTGGACAGTTTCCTAATTTTATTTCTAATGAAGAGCTAGCAAGAGTTCAAGCATTTTCAATATACTCTGGAAAACTACCCACCTAAAGATCGTAATGATTATACTGCCACCTATAGAGTGCAGGATGGGATACGTGTAATTTGGAAATGCTTATCCAAAATTATAACATTTGAAAAACATTTTAAAGCAATTGTTCTTGTAACTGTGTTTTTTAACTACAGAAAGTAAAATCTGACAAATCTTGACTGATGGGGAATCAGGATCCTCAGGGCATGGTTTATAAAACTCGTATTTACTAGGAACCACAGGTATCAGAAACTTAATACTTTTTCTATAAAGTCTTCATGAAAGATTGCAGACCTTGCTACATCTTTCAAATACCTCCATTACTATCTCCAGTAATCTCCCCAGGTTTTGGTACCTATATGGGCATCCTACTGCTTGTGGAATAAAAACCAAACTCCAAACACGAGCTTTCGCCACCAGCGCCACCTGTACTCACTCAGCTGCAGCAGAGGGCACTTTGCGCCTAGAACACGCCACACGCTTTCACACGTCGGTTGCATTCACTTTATGCCTCCTTAGAATAAATACCCCTTCCTTTCTCTGCCCTCTCAAGGCACAGCTCAAATACCACTTACTCTATTAAGTCTTCCATGATTCTCCCAGGAAAAATTAATGGTCTTTTCCTGTTACCCCAGCTTTTTGCTTGCGCCTCTATTATAGCATTCTACAATAAGTTACTAAACTAGAAGTCTTGGAGGACAAGCATATCTTATTTGTCTATTTCCTGAACAGTATCTAGCGCAGAACTTTGCAGAGCATGCACGCAAAAACTGTTTGTGGAATAAACATACATCAGTTAAATCAGGGCTTCAAATCCTTTAATCCCAAATTATCAGTCACAGATAACTATTTTTAAAGGATTAAAAAATAAAACTGACTGCTCCCTTCAAAACACATCATTTATGTAAGCAGTTTTGTAAGTTAAAAAAAAAAAAGAGGGTGTCTTTTAATAAAACTGACAAAATAGTCTATCTTTAGAATAGTTATATTCAACAACCTGCATATGCTTGATATCTGCATCTTCCTAGGATCTCAAACTGTTTATTTTAGAATTACACTTTAATACAAAATATGAAGCAGCAATGATTCGAGCATGAGTTTCTGCTTTGTGGTCCTAGCCAGAGCACAAAATGACATCAATACCAAGCTTAAAAAAAAAAAAAAAAAAAAAAAAAAACAACAAAAACGGGGGCGGGGGGAGAGACCACCATGAAGACAATGCCACATTAAAATCTCTTTCTCTTGATAATTTCTGGCTTCCAGCTGACTGGATGAGTTTCTTCTGTCTAAAAATAGAAAAGTAAGAAAAAAAAGATTATTACTTTGCTTCATATTTAATAACTTCCTTTCTAATAAAAATAAGGTATCTAATCTATTCAAGTATACTATTTGGCGTCATATATTTAGCAGTTATTCAACAATTTTAGGAACAGTTGACAAACTTTTTGCATTATCTGAATCTAATAAAGAATAAATGGCTTCACTACAAATCCAGTGTATGGTTTTTCATCTCAAACAAAATTGCTATTTAGATATTCTAGTAACACCAAAGCTGACGATTCTAGAATTAATTGCATAGCAATCTATTTATTTGGTGTTATTCTTAGTGTAAGATTTTCCCATTTACTGTAATAAGGAAAGCTGGAATAAAATAATCTATGGATTTGCTGGCATCAATGAAAACAATACAGAAATCTACAAGCAGATACTACTCAAGATGATAAATATTTTAATACTATAAAGATTATTTTCCCTTGTGATAATTTCGGTAATGTTAAAATGATAAAACACTTGCAAAATTGGCATGGCTGATTTACTTTAAAATGAATGTGAAATAGAGAACTTACTGCTGTATCATCCTCTCTGTACACTTTAATGGTTTTATCAGCTTCGGCTGTTAGCAATCGACTTTCAGACTGATCAAAAGCACAAGCAAATATTCCTGATTCACTGTCCAAAGACCCAGGCTGCACAGCTGCATGAACTCTCTGGAAATTATAACCAGTTCTCCAGTCCCAAAGATGCATAGTGCCGTTGTCAGCTTAAAGGGAAAGAGCTAGTTAAACTTGGTAATCCCTGTAATGACTCAGCTTGACAGACATTCATTAAGCACCAACCATTAGCCAAGCATCACGGTAGTAACTACATTTATAAAGACACACAAGACACAGGCACTCAAGCTTCTCTTAACACTGGTTTGTCCACTTTCATTTGTGTTCAATTCAGAATTTACTACAGATCTCAAAAAGCACCACGAAATGACATCTAATTCCAGAATATATTGCCAAACTTTAGGCTATTCTCAGCATAAATTCCTAGCTTACATTTACCATATGTGAACTTAAAAATGGCTGACCTATGAAATATACTGCATAGATTATGAATAAGCATGAACACACATATAAAAACATTCAAATACACATTAACTAGGCAAGTTCTGCTATAATACTTAGGTGTGATGGCTCAGAAACTTTACCAATGTTTACTCATTCACTAAAAGAAAAAACGACAAAACACATTTATCATAAAAATATGATTTTACCTCCAGATACGAGCACTCCATCAGAATTTACTGTCAATGTGTTAATAATAGCATTATGACCAGAAAGATTTTGAATGAAACTTCCATCAGGGAATTTCCACTGTTTTATGTTATCTGGAGAACCAGATGCAAATGTGTAACTGAAATAAGATTAAAAACAATTAATGACAAAGTAAACCAAGTAAAATAAAATGGTAGATTTGAAAAAGCTTATCGCAGTTGTATTTTGCACGTATACTCACTGATCTATGTCGTTGTATCAAAATATTATCACACCAAGAGGTGAAAATATCAAGACATTTGCTCCAAGTTAAATCAGATTTACAAATTATTTTTAATGTATTTTAAGTCCTAGATTAATGTTTTATTCTCCTCACATTTCCCCAAGGGTCTACATCAAGCTAGAGCAGTAAGTGTAAAAACCCCTAAATTCACACAAAGGGCAAAGGGTTGTGCAACTATCTTGGAGAAAGAACAAGAGAGGCAGGGAGAAGGCAAGAGGATGAAAGGGAGGAAAGGAAAGAAAGAGAGCAAGAGGAAGAGAGAGAAAGGAAACGAGGGAGAAGGGAGTGAGGAAGACAGGGAAAAGGAAAAAGAGAGGGAATAAGGTAAGAAAAAGAAGGAGGGAGAGAGAAAAGACATGAATGTGCCCAGAAAAATGTCAGAGTGGCGTGACATAAACAACAGCTTGGGATATTATGCTCCGCCTCTTAGGATACCATGACTATCATGCTCATAGTTCCTACCTTTTCCCCTATGTATATGAACGTCCTCCTCCTCGAGAATTAAACTATTCTATGTCTATCTCAGTGTACAATAAATAATATTTATGTCCAAAACATTAAATCTAGCTATTAGCTTCTATTTTGACATTCGGCTTTTAACCATGATTTATTCATATTGTCTCATTTGACATTATCATTTTTTATCATGTAGAAAACTTTCCTCATCTTCTATAGGGCACAAAGCAAAATACTACAAAGAGAAAATAAAAGAAATTCATGTTCATAAGTGGTAGAGACCTAGAGGTGGCAGTGTCTAAAGGACTACCAAAAGCAGTACTGATGTTGGTATTTCTGTACTATACTAAGAACTGAAGAAACACAAGGAATTAAGAGAATACACTTACTGTCTTGGATGTAACACCACAGCCCTCACTGATTTTTTGTGATTTGTTAATGTGACTCTTGTTTTTCCAGCCACCAAATCCCATAATCGTATTGTGGTGTCATGGCTTCCTGCATGAAAATAACACACAAATCCCCAAAACATAGATCAGGGAAAAGAATGTAAAAGTTAAGGGTAACAAAATATAAAGTGTTCTTCCATAGACACATATATACTAAAAGAAAGTAATATCAACTCTTGGCTAATTGCTTCTAAAATTTTAGGTTGGTTTTAAATTTAATTCTTAAAAAAAAAGTTAATAAACGCTTGTCCACTGATCAGCTAGAGCAACTGTGAAGATCAAAACAAATGGAGAGGGAGAAAAAAACTCGAATGATTTTTAGTTAATGAAATACATCAAGGAATTACTTTCTACTCTTAAAGATCCATTGTTATTAATCTTGTTTTAATTGAAACGAGACTCAAAACAGCTCTAAAGGTTATTAGTCTCAGGGTATCCTGTCCTTTAACTTTAATTTTCTAAATCGGTAATTCTGATACTATGAAACAATGCTTAATTTATCTAACATCACCATTTTCTAGTCAGACATTACATAATACTGTATATGACATATTCTATGATATGTAAAAAGAGAAAAACTATCAAATGAAATGTTACAAATTTCAAATGCACAGAAACACTACATGTACAATGAGTCATAATATGAAAAATATATGTATAATCACAATGATTTGAATCACAATGATATGAATTTACTGTAAACTTGAAAAGTATTAATCGTACCAGTAATAATCTGTGGTTCTGCAGCTTGACATCTCACCGTAGCAACTGCATTTGTATGTCCGGATAACGTATGTACACTGGCTTTAGTTCTCACATCCCAAATCTATAAAAACGTAATAGACATACCGTCAAAGAGAACAGGTGTTTATATCTCAGGCATGTAACTGAATGAATTTAAGGATGAGAATTTACTACACAACTGTGCCTAAATATAATGAAGAAGGCACTTAAATGAGAGCTAATCTCTAAGCTGGCTAGGCAATGTAGAGAGACAATTGATAGGGGAAAAAAAGCTAAAATACCAGGGGACTGAAAGTCTAAGAATGGGTAAAATGGGACTACTGACTGAAACAGCCAACAGACAATAGCTGAGGTGACAGGATGGAATGTGAGAGTGTCACATTTCAGGGACAGGGTACTCCCAGAAATCAAAATGGTGAGGCTTCAGAACTAAAGATGACGATGGAAAAACATCGCCAAGAAACTGAGAAACTAGGTTATTAGTGAGTCATGGTAACTATCTTCAAGTTTCTATCAAAAGATATATGACTCCAATTTCAAATATGCATCCTGTAAGATGCAATACATTTACAGCTAAACACAACGCTCTGTTCCACTGACCCGTGCAGTTGAATCTCGACTACAGGTCACCAGCACATCAATCGTTGGGTGCAAATCCAAACCATACACTGCACTCAGATGTCCATGATAGTGCCTTATAACCTACAAGTAAAGGAGGAAAGTTAAAATTCCTATAAGTTGTAAGAAAAAGAATGGTGCATCTTTTAAATGCTTAAATCCAAACTCACCTTATTATATTCAAGATCCCAGCATTTGACCTGCTTGTCTTCTCCACAGGAGAACAGGTATGGGCTCCTCGAGCTTACTATTACACCACGCACTGTACTAATGTGCCCGGTTAATGACAGTTTTAACTTGCCACTAGCCAAGTCCCAGATCTGCAATCAAAGAATATTTAATTTTTCTTTTTGCTGATTATCCCAAAGTTTTAGAATCTTGATGTTAAAATTAAGTCTCCAAAAAGTTAAAGACATAAACACATAAAAATTTCTAAATTTGCAAAACAACCCCCTCCCCATAAATACAGGGAAAAAACAATTAAAAAGCATGCTCAAACTGGAAAAATATTTGTAACAGATGACAAAAGGTTAATATTCTTAATATATAAAGGGATCACTAATAACAAAAGTATGAATACCACAGTATTAAATTAGCCAAGGATGGCAATAACTTAAAAAAACCCCTATGAAAACAACCTAAGTGTCCATTGATGGATGAACGGATAAAGAAATGTGGTGAAATATTATTCAGTTATATAAATGAATGAAATCTTGTCATTTGTGACAATAAAGAAGGATCCTGAGGGCATTATACTATGTGAAATAAGTCAGAGAGAAAGACAAATAGCACATGATCTCACTACGTGAGGAATCTAAAAAAAAAAAGCAAAAAACCTGAAAAACCCCAGAAGCCAGGGGTGAAGGATACATAAAGGTATAAACTTACAGTTAATAAATTAATAAGTTACGGGGATGAAATATATACATGGTGACTATAGTTAATAATACTGTAAAGCATATTTGAAAGCTACTGAGAGAGTAATCTTAAAAGTTCTCATCACAAGAGAAAAACTTCTGTAACTATGTGTGGTGGTGGATGTTAACTCGACTTATTGTGGTGATCATTTCACAATATATACAAATACTGAACCATTATGTTGTACACCTAAAATTAACCTAATGTTGTCTGTCAATTATAACTCAACGAAAAATCCAAAAACCCTAAAAGTAGCTTAATAAAGCATCAAAAAGTTCAACTTCACTAGAAATTATGTATATACAGTTTTTAAAAAGTTAGGTTACACATATCTGTTTATCATACTAGTAAATATTGTTAATGATATACAGTCAATAGGTGAAAAGAATCCTCTTGTACACTGCAAGTATCAATTCACCATTTTGGAAAATAATTTGTACTTTGGGTGCCAACTTAAAAAATGTTTGGCCCATTAATTCCATTTCTGAGAATCTATCATAAATAATTTAAGACAGAAAAAGCTTTAGGTACAAAGATTAATTTCAGCATTACGTGTGATAATGAAAGTTAGGAAACTAAAAACATAGTGTCCAATAATAGGAAAATAGATTACAGAATACCTAAATGATATAATACAATGGGACCATTTAAAAAGATGTTTGATTTTTCACACAAATATGCCTTTGATATAATGTTACACGAAAAAAAGCAGGGTTCAAAATTACATATCGAACATGACTTTTAAAAGATACACATTTATACACACAGGAAAAAAGTGCAGAAGAAAACACATTGATATACATGCAGAGAAATAAATACTAAAAAGAAATTCATTTAAATATCTGGCAGTAGTAGAATTACATATGAGTCTATGTTCTTTTATATTTTCCACACTTTTTATAGATAAGCATTCTTTAATTTTATAACCAGAGAGGAAAAACCTTAAATATAAAAGAATTAGTGGTAGTAGTCAGCATGTACCGTTTGGAAAAAAACTGTTGTTTAAATACCACTCTTTAGACAGAGAATTATTTAGAACTTTTAACCAGTATATATAATAAATTTTACTCCATACTCAGGTCTAAGAAATCAGAGGAGCTATAAGAGCAATTCCCACCAGAGGAAATAACTTAAAATAGATTAAATGTACATGGCAAACAGAAAGTTATGTTATATTTTTCTTCCTCTTTATTACCTTTATAGTTCTGTCAGCAGATCCAGTAACAAACCACTGATTTCCAGGTTCCACAGCAATACACCGAACCCAGCCAAGATGCCCACTGATCACCTGTATTAAAAATGAAAAGGTGGAATGGGTAGACACATAAATTAAAGGTTATTCAATTTCAACTCGTTATTCATAAGTTAAAGTTTATTCGATTCAAGTTTGAATTGCCTTTCCTCACATCTTCAAATGATACAAGATTATAAAGTTATCTGACAATTAGATTTTAGAATAACTATTAAAGTACTTCAATATGTGAATGAAAACCCAAAATGTGGTATATCCATACAACAGAATACTATTCAGCAATAAAAACGAATAATACTTGCAACAACTTGGAAGAATCTCAAAGCTGAGTGAAGTGAGGCAGTCTTAAGAGGTACGTACTGAATGACTCCATTCATACAACACAGTTGAAAAGACACAACCATAGAGAAGTTAAATAAATGGTTGCCAGGCCTGGAAAAGGGTACGGCTATAATAGACCAGTACAGGGGTGTTTCAAATTGATGTAACTTCTACATCCAGAATGTAGTAGTAGTTACCCAAGTCTACATATCCATTAAAATTTAATAAATCTCTACACCGAAATAAAATCTATTTTATCGTATAATTTAAAAAGTAAAATTTAGTATATATATTAAATTACGTATAGATGTACTTTTCCAACTACATATTTTATTTTAGATCTGGTACGTTTTGAATCGTTTTATTTTACTAGAATTGAAAAGATAATCAGTAGGGCCAAGGAAATGTCCTAATATATTGTTTCTCCCCTTGGCCTCCCTATTAAATACTCATTTTCCTAAATTTACTTCATCTCTTCACATTTAGTAGCCTTCTACCAATATTTTATACTGTATTTTATACAAAATACAAGTATAGCTTTTACTTAATCTCCTTCCCAAGATATCTTTTAAGATAGTGCCTAAGCTATCTTAAAAGATAGCTTTTAAGATAGTTCCCTCAAACCACCTCAGATCACTTTACCAGTTTTCATATTCGCTCCTTTTCCTCCTTACTTTATTACTCAGCCCCTGCCAACTGGAAAGCAGTAACCATGTTTCACGCAGGGGAATAATACACAGATTCGCTCACCCTGTAGAGTTTCCACGGTGGGTGCCACTGGGGCTTTGGCATTGTAGGGGCCTTTTTAGCCATCAGTGCAGAGTTCTTGGCATTGCCACCCTCCATAACAGCCTAGATATGGAACACATCACATTATTATTAAAGATATCATATTTAAGTTTCCATGTTATCAATTCAAAAACGGAAATTCAAAGAGGGAATTTATGAAAGCTTTTTTTCTTTACATGAAGAGAAAGGACAGCTAAAAACGTCTGTACAGTTAGAAAATGAGTCTAAGACTTCTAATCAAAACTATATTTTCTATATGTTAATTTTAGCTTTAAATAGCAATTAAAAATCTCAGAGAGGAAGAACATTAAATTTAAGAGCACGTTTCACTGTACGAGTTCAAAACCCAGCTCTGCCCATAACTGGCTGATTGATCCTAAGTCAAAATTATGTGACAGCTGTGCCTCCTTTATAAAATGGAAATTAAGTGTCTACCTCATACAGTTATTATGATGAACACAGAGTAGTAAATGCTGTACAAAGGGCCTATTATTAAGTGACTGTAAGTGAATTAACACCACTGCCTTTCATTGTCATATTTTAACATCATTCATACGGCAAAGGAGAGACTGACAGTTCCTTGTTTATCTTCCCCCAAAATATTTCAATACTATTTTAAAAGGTATTCTAGCTGACATATTCTATACTGTTAGCATCTATCCAAAAAATACTTAAGCCCATACTTCCTACCCTCAAAAAGCTAATATTACTTCCTCCTAACGAGGCAGAAAGGCTCAGGAGAGATCTGCGAATGGAGGCTAACAAAGAGATGTGGTGGGAGGATTAAATTCATACACGCCATAACGCCAGATCAACTGCATAATAAACTGAGGTAAAGCCCACTTATTCCAAGTGACAGCATATTTTCAGTTATTTTTTCTCTAACTACTTTCACCAATAACAACAGTAGCTGCAATTTACCTAGATAAACTTACGTATTTCTAAATGCTCATTTATACACTAGTTGTATAGCCCATGAAGCTACAATACTAATAGCTCTCAATGCCAACTATATAAATCAACTTAAAGTTTTTTTGAAAAAAGCTTTCATATCTAAAACATACTAATACAATTTCAGAATAACATTCCTTGTATTTTTAATAGTGGATAATAAAGAGCAACATTATCTTCATCAAACAGATATTATGTAAATGCGTAAGCAGACATAGAATTAACAGAATTTTAAATTCTAAAAAATATGTCAATTCGCTAGCAACTTAAATTAGCTCAGGTTACTATTTAACGACTGCAAGAAAATGTTCATTTAATATTTAAGGTAAGACTCTTGGGATAAAGGGAAATAAGGCAACGTGTTCCAAAAGGTAGAAACTTGCAGCATGATCTGACACAGAGAAACTCACCGAAGTCATCCCTGCGGGCTGTGAACGGTCAGAGGCCGCAGGATGTCGGTATTCCCCTCCAGCAGGCGCACTACGATTTGCATCAACCCTGAGGCAAGAAACATCACATTCTAAGTAATTAATGCCTCTAGTCTCATGTTCTGCAGAACAAATTTTATGTTAAATTTTTAAAGCAGTTAAAGAAGAATGCCATGTAATACATAATTATAAAGAAATAAATTTAAAAATGAGAAAAAATGTGAACAGTGAACTATGCTTTCAAAATTTTTGTAATTAGAAGGGTATTTCATACCTGGCCTGAGAAGAAGGTAACGCCACAGCTAAGGACTGTGCGGCTGACTCGCTTGGCATTCTTTGGATCTTAGTATCTGCTGTTAAAGCAACCCCTGTTTAAAAAAGAAAAAATTCCTTTTAGTAGCTATCTTTGTTTCCACTTGTATGCATTTAAACTGAAATACTGGAGAAAACTATACCAAAAAGGTAACGGTGATTACATCCAGGTGGTGGTATTACAAAAACTGATTATGTTTTGCATGTCTTTTGCTATTCATTTTTACAGCAAATATTGCTTAACACATAACTCAAATCTGATTTAATCACAAGCAGCTTGGAATCACAAAGCCCTAGATAGTGAAGTTAAATATCTATAATCTTGGGATAATCAGATATAAAAATTAGCAGTTCTCCAAATACTAACAAAATATTTTGAAGCGTAAACGTAAATTACTACAACAAGCAGCACTGACTCACCTGTACTTTCGTTATGGTAAATCCTGTCCTCCAAAATTAAGAGTACCTACATACACTAAGCTATTTTTTCCTCTACCCTGTTATACTGGCGACTCCATTTGTGTGCCTATTCCTGTGTCAATTCCTCTACCCAAACACCCAGGAAACATTTCTATCACATCTGCTTCTATATTAACATTTCCAGTATCACTTTTATAAACTTGGTAATATTTACATGTCTATCTAAACCTCCAAATAATATGCTTGACTTAGCCTGGGGTAGTTTTACTATCTTTGAATTACTAGCACAGTGCATGAAAAAATATAGGTGCTTAAGAAAGTTTGCCAAACGAACGCATGTGATACTAAGTATTAATTATCATCTAAAAGCTATGCATGGATTCCTGGCTAATCTTGTATTTTTTAGGCAATGGGAATCATTATTAGCATGTTCATGAAAATACATGTGACAGTAAGACATTTTCAATATGTAACATCTCACTTACCAGGTCCTGGTGGATATGGATGTGTACCTGTCACCAAATATTCAACTTCTTGTCCTTTAAAAAAAAAGAGAGAAATTAATGGCAAAATTTATCTTATGTACTAGTATAATCTCTTTTAATGAATTAAATATCAAACTATCAATTGGATTTCTAAAATGTTAACAATTAAATCCAAGCCTCAGAAATAAGATAAGCTGATCATTTTCTTTTGGCAATATACATAGTGATTTCCTTGACCATTTGCTGACATGATGTTAAGAAAGCTTCTGTATTTGCTACACAGCAAAACTGTGTAGAGAGATCATCCTATAAAATAATAATCCACTCCGGTTTTTCTTTTAAGTAAATGGTTTCCCTCTGGAATCTCTTAATTATCTTTATTCGCTACAATTTCGGTGCTTAATATTATCTTTCTGGATTACGGCCAAAAGAGGCAGATGGTCTCCCCACAGATAAGGAATTTTTCCTTTAGTCTCCACCATGACCTTCTCCATATCCTAAGAAGTTCTGCCACCATTATACTATCATTTTTTTTATTTCCTATAAGGAAAAAAATCCACTAACCAGTTATCTCACTTATCACTCCAATGAAGAAATCAAGATTTACATCATTAACACCAGTACGAGTGTTAAATAGGGTAGAGCTCTAATTAGCCCTGCCAGGAGGGGCACTAATACGACCTTTCATTTACCTATTTTAAAAATTCACATCAAAATTTTGACATTTCTGACAATACCAGACTCACCTTGATTGGCAGGGTATTGTTTATGACCATATGAATCTGACGCATTCTGAGGGCCCTTCTCTTTAAAATTTTCTTTCAAGGTAGGCATATGCAGAACAGGTCCATACTCATTCCGCAGCTTGATTGCCATTTTCCTTTTGTGACTATTTAAAAAAGTTATAAACATAAGAACGTATCTTTGAGTACTTTAGATATATTCACCAATCTAAATATATTCACAGATAGCCAGGAAACAAGTACTGAAATAGCTTAAGTTTGCCTCATCATGTAGGAAAAGTTTTTATTAAGATTTTTAACTTAAACAGCATTTTAAAAAGCTCAAATTTTCCAGTGCATTTCCACACTTTTATTCACAATCCATCACATAGCATCCACTAAGTCTAAATAATACTCAATTAACCAATAAGCAGAAAACTTTTATGATGTGTTATCAAGGGTCTAACTGATTTAAAAATATATAGAAACTAATATATCTTTTAAAAAACTTCAGAGTCAATATACTTTCCTTTGAATGTCTAAATATAAAAATACCGTAAAAGCCTCTATAGTAACCTTTACTGGATATATAGAAAACAGAACTAATCAAAGTATTCAATTAGGTCAACAGTTTAAAAAGAAATGCACTTGTTATATTACTTTTAATAGGCTACTTTACAAATTAAATATAAATGCTTCTTTGAGGAACTAAATAAATTTTCAAAGAAGGGTAAAGGACAAAGATGGAACACTGCACATAATGCAATCCCAGACTGGAGCTGGAGATGTAGAACCAAAAATATGCCACCACTCAAAAATCTTCGTCATACTAACGAGAAAAGATGGGAGTAGAAGTACTGGCCAGGTACAATTTCAGCTCAGCAAGGCTCTGAGAGCAGCGGGAGGGAAGCTGAAAGCACATACAAAGTGATTGATTATAAAATATAACACCTAAAAGGGACTCTCCTAATTACTGGGTATTTGTAAAACGCAATTAATTAATGTAAAAGATAAGGCCAAAAAAAGAGTTAAATCAGCTTAAATTATGCCCAAACACCATTCACTATTGAATAGATATCCTATGAGTGTTAGTGTTACTCACTAAACTTTAAAGGTCCCCCTCTCCCTGCTCTCTTCCCCCAATATTAGAAGTTTAATTATTCTAGCGATTGAAAAGAAACTATACCTACCTCTCTTCATCCAAAGGCACAGGTTTTCCATTATCAGCTACAAACATGTCATGGGTCCTCTTCAATGACCTGAACACAAGTGTATGCACAGAATGTTTCTGTACCTCCTAGAAAGAAAGAGTGTAGTTACATATCAAGCTACAAATCACACATATCAAACCTAAATTAAAGACAAGTTAGTTGTTATACTACATGTTTAAATATGTAAAAAACTTCATATGACTCACCATAGCTATCTTTAGTAAGCTACAGCAGTCAAGTTCAGAGAAGAGGAGGAAGCTCCTCTTTGGCTACAGCCTCAAGTATACCAACTGAGTGATGCCCGAGATTAGTCACTTACTCAGTAAAAATTTACTGAGCTATCACTATGCGTCTGGTAGGTACTGTGCTAGAAGCTAGCAAGAGAATGATGAAAAGACATTCATGATCCCTGTGATCAAGAGGAACCAGACAAAAAAAAATAAGCGAAATAATTCCACACTTTGATAAGTACTATGAAGGAAGCAGGCAAGGGACTGAGTCAGAGAATGGGGCAAGAACTTAGGATCGTTATAAAAGATCTCTCCGAGGTGATATTTAAGCAGAAAGGGAGTTAGCCTTGAACAGAAGAGGTAAGAACAATACAGGCAGACAGAAAACACCATATACAAAGGTGTTCAGAAGTGGAAATAATGCCAAGAGCTGCAAAAACCGTTGTATATATTCAGTAAGAGGGTGCGTTGTGATGCAAGATGAGGTTGCAAGGGTAGACAAGGTCCAGATCAGGCAAGGTTTTTTTTAAGACCATTGCAACGGTCTGTATTTTTGCTCTAGGAACATAGGGCCAGTAAAGGGTTTTAAGCAAGAAAAGCAGGCCCAACTTACGTTTTTAAACAGATTAACTGGGAGGCGGCGGGGGTGGGGGATGGGGGGCGCTGTAACAAAAATGGAAGAAAGGAGACCAGCTAGGAGATAATGCACCTGTCTAGGTGTAAGATGATGTTGGTCTGAATTAAGGTAATGGCAGTGGGTATGCACAAAAGTCCAGAAATAGTTCTGAGAAAAGACAGTCAAGGCTTGCTAATAGAATTGTCGTTCGAACTAGGGAAAGACGTGAAAATTAAAGACTGGAAGGTTTTCCTGGGGAAGAGCTAAAATAAACAAAGTGAGCATCACAGAAGACAGCCGATCGTGTAGAATACAGAATCACTGACACTACTGTGCAGGCGGTGAACACCGGTGGGCGAAGATGGACAGAATCCCCGCCCGCGACGTCAGTGTCCAGCTCAAGTGCCTAAGGGTCAGATCAGAACTAGAGGAATCATCTCAGGCTTACTCCCCAGACAGAGCCTCTAACTCGCGCTCTCATCCAGCCTCTCCGCTCTCCCTGAAAACCTTGAGACTATTCGGCCTCGGCCAAAACCAGCCTCCCCTCGCAGCCTCCCCTCTCCCCAGACTCCCAAAACCCTCGATCCCCTACGCCCGCCACCAAAGAAACACAGTGCACCAGCAAACTGCTCTTGACGACCCACGCCTCACTTTACCTCGACCATGATGCGGCCGCGTATTTCGCCACCCTGGCACCCAAGAAACTAATCAACAACGCAAAAACCGCCGCCACAACTGCGCAGCCCCTTCCGGAATCTTGTGCCCTGACGACGGAAGTGACGCAGCTCCGCGCAGCGCGCTCTGGTCCCCGCAGGCCTCCCGGCGCTGCGGGGCGGGCCTTCCTCCTCCGGCCCAGGAGCGGAGCCTCTTGGAAAACGAGTATTTGTCCGTAAAAAGAAAAATTGGTGTAGTTGAGTGTTTGCAAACTTGAATACACAAACGTTTCATTGTCTGTGCTTTCTTTAACCATAATCAGTTCCCCTGATCTTGTTGTCCCCAGAGCATACTGCATAAACTTTGAAGGTGGCGGGGGGGGGGCGGGGGGGGGGGGGGGGAGAGGAGGAGGGCGGTTCGGAGAACCGATCAAAAGTATAGCCAAGTGAATTGATAATCTCATGTAGAAATTCATCAATTTTAATTAAACATATTAAGATCATACTTGAAAAATGCAATCATCTCTGAATTTGCGTGTGAGTTTTCCCTAAGATCTGATTTCTCTAATAGTGGCCACTGATGCTAGCAGGGTTTGCAAGGAAATGCCATAATTATAAAATATATACTGTATAGGGAAACTAAATCGTATTATAACTATAGACAGTAATAAATATACAAAAGAACATGATTTTAAAAGGCAATAAAATTATAGACACGTAAGCAAGCTTCTAATATAGATATGGCAATATAATTTAGGTCTATTAGCTTATTAATCTTCCTGAAAATATAAGTCCAGTCTCATAAAAATATTGTAATTATTGAAGTAAATTATACCAGATGATGCTCCTATTAAAAAGCTCTCCTGAATCTACAGAATTATATTATCCACTTGAAAGTTTTAGATAAAGCTCAGTGACCCTGTTATCTAGCTCAGGGATCCATTAATTACCTATATTGTGTAAAAATTTTGTGTTTATGTAAGAACATGAATTTTATTCTGGTGCAGGAGTTTTATAGGTTTCTTTGGATTCATGAAAGGATCCAGGACACTACGAAAAGGTTGAGAATCCTCGTCCTGGCTGACACCCAGAGCTGCCTTATTGGAGCAGTAGGGGTCACTGTTGCTCTTTGAACAGGGTAAGAGGATTTTTTTTTTTTTCCCTGAAGCACATACATGGTGAATAATTTATTTGTAAATATATTTTTAATATAATTAACACAACGATTCTTCCGGATTAGTCTAGTATCCACCTGGCACTATACATAGTTATTACAATATTATTGACTTTATTACCTATGCTGTACTTTACATCTCTGTGACTATTTTGTAACTACCAATTTGTATTTAATCCTTTCACTTTTTTCACCTGGCCCTCCAAACCCCCCCTCCCTTCTGACAACCATCAGTTTGCTCTCTATTATCTATGAATCTGTTTCTGTTTTGTTTATTCATTTATTTTGTTCTTTAGATTCCACATATAAGTGAGATCATATGGTATTTGTCTTTCTCGTCTGACTTATTTTACTTAGTACAATACCCTCTAGGTCCATCCATGTTGTCTCAAATGATATGATTTCATTCTTTTTTTATGGCTAATTAATATTCCATTGTATACATGCACCTATTCTTCTTTATCCAATCACCTATTGGTGGGCACTTAGGTTGAGTCTATATCCTGGCTATTGTATATAATGCTGCAATGAACATAAGGGTACATATATCTTTTCAAATTAGTGTTTTGGATTTCTTTGGATAAATACCCAGAAGTGGAATTGCTGAGTCATAAGGTAGTTCTATTTTCAATTTTTTGAGGAACCTCCATACTATTTTCCATAGCGGCTGCACCAATTTGCAATCCTACCAACAGTGCACAAGGGTACCCTTTTCTCCATATCCTTGCCAATACTTACTGTTTGTTGATTTATTTTGATGATAGCCATTCTGATATGTGTGAGGTGATATCACATTGTGGTTTTAATTTGCACTTCTCTGATGATTAGTGATGTTGAGCATCTTTTCGTATTTCTACTGACCATCTGTATGTCCTCTTTGGAGAAATATCTGTATATTTAGGTCCTCTGCCCATTTTTTAAAAGGAGTATTTGGTTTTTGGGTGTTGAGTTGTATGAGTTCTTTATAAATTATTAAGCCCTTAACCCTTTATCAGATGAATTATTGGCAAATATCTTCTTCCATTCGGTAAGTTGTCTTTTCATTTTGTTGATGGGTTTCCTTCGCTGTGCCAAATCTTTTTAGTTTGATGTAGTCCCATTTTTTTTTCTTTTGTTTCCCTTTCCTGTAGAGCTATATCAGGAAAAATATTAATATAAATATCGTTATGTCTGTTCTGTGAAAACAACAGTACAAATTTTAAGAAAGGCCTCCTTTCATTAGTTAAGCTTTTTTAAAACGCACCAATGGGGGGATCTCTTTATCTCTTTCAAATACTTGTGTCCTTAGCCTTTGAGCAGTGGTAGGTCACAGAAGTGTAGACTTCAGTGTCATTTTTATCAGCTTCCTATTGGATTTTTTACAGAAAGTGTTTTCTGATTTTCATACTCATAAAAATGATGAATATTATCGTTTCTTCTTTCTATTTCTCTGAGCTTAGAGGGTTAAATAAACAATCTTTTTTAGACACTATGCTCTTTATGCACAATATTCTTTCAAGTTTTTCGGCTCCATATGTCCTTTGTCCCATGAATTTTAGATTTGTAATTCATCACTAATTCAAGAGGAAGGAATGGTGAAAGTTATCATTTCTTTTGGAGTTTCTGAGATGGAAAAAGAATCCTTGGACGTTTTTTCCAGGAGTTTGGTCTTTAATAGTTTATTACAAAGGTAAGAATGGGCCCAAATGCTGAGGTAGTGTTAGTGGGTGGGTGTTTTCTGGTAACACAGTTGAGAAGAAAGCTTCTGTGACAACAGGAGACAGTGAGGGAGCTATTCCAGTTAATGCCTAGGAAGGCCTGGAACATAATGAAGCTGCACTGTCAGTTATAAACATCTTAGCAAAGGGTGTGCATGCGCGTGTGTGTGTGTGTGTGTGTGTGTGTGTGTGTGTGGAAAGAGATGGGGGCAGAGTCGGGGGAAATGTTCTTTCTGAGTCTTTTATTTCTTAATAACCAGCTTAAAATCTATATCCCAAAAGGCAGCTTTAGGGTGACAAAAGCTGGCTCCCTTTACCCTCTAGACATGAAGCTTCATGAGTACAGGGCACTTTGCCTCTTCTGGTCACCAGAGTGTCCTTGGCCCCTAGCATACTACCTGGCCACAAAATAGGTGCTTTATAAATATTTCATGAGCACAAATTGCCTTGTGCTCTATAAACTGGTCCTCACATGAATTGTAAAAGTATCAACAAGTGCATTGGCAACTGGTGCCCGAAAATCTGCCTTTATGCCAGACAGCTGCTGGGCAGGCCAAATGATGTTTTCTCTGTCACTGATTTACTGCCCTTGGCTTATGTAATGGTATTCCCAAATATGAAGAGCAATGCACTATTGACCTGAAAACATAACTGAACAAATAGTACTCCCTTCTTCCTCCACCAATGGCATCAATGTTTTAAAGAAATTAAGTACTTTAGCAAGCAAAATCTCTGCAAATATAGTCATTCTTTTTGAAAACATGGTAATTTACTTTGTAATATTAAGCACGTTAGTGTGTTAATGCAGCTGTTTATAACTCTATAGGAAAAAATATCTAACAAGAACTAGAACTTTAAAAAACTCAGTTATTATTACTGCATCGGCCATGCCTCTCACGTGGATGTGAATATTCACACCCATACCGTTACAGGAGAGTGAAATGTAAGTGAAAATAAAGGCTAAGAATGAGTGTGCCAGTCTGAGACACTATGGTCTCAAGACAATGAGCTAGCCAAAACAACAACGACAAACAAACTTAAAAGATACCAGTAAATTCTTTATAATGTTTGTACTTTGTTAGGCAATATGGTGTAACGGGCATAGTGCATGGACTGTAGGATCAGACAGGCCTGGGTCAAGTCCTGGTACTAGTACTTAATACCTTGGGTAGTGTACTTAACCTCACCTAGCCTCATTTCATCATCTGTATAACACAGTGGCTTCAAAAATTAAATCAAATAAACCACTATCAGAGGTTGGCCTCTGAGGCATGTTTCAATGACGGCTAGTGAACTCATTCATTCGACAATTTTTATCAAATGATTGCTACATCTATCTTGCTCACTAGTGTTTCCCCAGCACCAAGCATACTACCTGTCACATAGGAGGCTCTCAGGAACTATTTGTAGAATGAATGTTAAGTCTCTGCTCTTCCATTCTAGTAGTTTCCTCCCACTTCCTTAATGATGATGGCAAGAATGCCAGGCAGAGTATAAAAAAGTGAAAATGTAAAGGAGTTTTCGTTTTAATGTTATACTTGATTCTATAATATGCTAGAAGAAATTTTAAAATTAAAAAACTTCTGGAAATTAAATAATGGTTCTATTGCTACTTGATGAAATGTCAGTGCTTGAAATGAAGTAATAATATGATAATGTTATCCCAAAAGAAAAAAAATTGTTTTAGTCTATTTAACATAGTCTTTTAATTTTATTTATTTTTATTTTTATTGAAATAAAATTGGTATATATTAGTCAGTCTTTTTAAATCAATAGGAATCTGACATCATTAAATAAAACACTGCTTAGATTATTAAATTTTTTCTCAGTTACATTTTGAAGGGAAGTATTCTTGCACCTTAATTTAATTAATACGCACACATATACACACATTTCCTTTTTCAGTCAGATTGTGTGCTCACTAAGAAAAATTAACACTGAACTAATCTTAAAGTACAAAATTAACTCAGTACTAATAAATGAGACATAAACATAGAAAAATCCAATTATTTTACTTAATTTAAACATAATACTTTGCTTCTATAGATCCGAATGAAAAGAATTTGGGAATGCAATCTATCTTACCAAGAGAAGAAAAAAATTTAGTGGGTCTCATACCATTATCAAGAGTCTGATTCAAAGCAGTTTCAAATATATTCTTCTGATCCGACCTGGATAACTCACTGTCTTTAAAATAAAATATTGAAAAATTTTTAATAAGAATGTTTCACCTTCCATAAAAACAAACAAACAAACAAACAACAGAAAATGCTATAAAGCAGCACACTTGCTGGGATATGTGTTGTTGATTTTGGTCTCCCTATTAATTCTTATAGGAGTTGTTAATCCTGATTGCAACAAATGAATGAAAAGATGAGACAGATGGATTTATTGGCTTATAGGAAATGATGAAAAGAAATGGACCAACGTTAGTGTCTGAGCTTATATTTGAAATAGATGCATAAAGACTTCACTAATGTTAAAATAACATTGTTCTATAAACAATACAATATATATTATATAATATAAAAATAAAGTGTTAGGTATGTACTCAATCACCATAATAATGATTTTGATTTAGGAATCTGTAATCTACTAATTATTTTAATAATGTTTAAAATTTGTTGAACATTTTAACTTAATATTAATAAAGGACAAAATATGAAACACTGTCAAAGCAAAAAAAGACTACTTTCTTTTGATGTTTGTCTATCATAAAATAAGGCATGAATTGTAATTTTGTTGTTCTGATTAATGTCTGCAAGAGGATAAACACATGGTGATATAACATTATTCTTTATTTTAATGACCTTTTCAAAAACCGAATTACATGATTACCTCAAACCATGGCCTTTGTGGTACACCTTCAGTGAGCCGACAATGTTAGTGGTTGCCTTGTGAGTAGGTCCAATGTTATGCGCTTGGGTTAAAAATATTTCTTTCTTCACACATTATTTTTAAGCCTTTGCACCATCCACATTAATTTACGGGAAATGTGATACACATATCTTTAAGAATGTCCTAATTTCTTATCATATTGTCCAATTGAATGGATTGAAGAACTTCAGTGTTTCCAAATTCGGCCAACAGAGAATAGTTGGTTGACAAGTAAATAAGTCTTGCTGGGAAAATGTTGCTCAAGTGATAAAACGGTTTAGCCAACAGGTGAATCAAAAAATTAAATATTAACTAAGGAAGGTAACCATTTCTAAAGTCATATCTAACAGAAGATTCAAGTATATATAAGATTGAAGATCTCTCAGTTAAGTCCACAAGCAAAGGACGGTTTCTTGGAACTTCCAAAAATTTTAAATCATGAAACATCTATTACTGCTACTATTATGTGTTTTTATAGTCCAGTCCCAAGATGTCAGTGACTATGAAAATGAGGTGACTTTTTAAAAATTATTATTATGTTGTTACTAATATTATTAATAAAAATATAACAATCATAATCACATGTGAATATTTATTTTTAATGAAATTAACATTGATTTTAGTTGTGAAGTAGAATTGTTAATCTCAGGGACTCATTTTATTTAAAGAATGTTACATAATATTTCTTATATAAAAATAAAATAATAATATCTTGTTTCTGGTTTATCTCTTTTATTTTCCCAGAATGAAGATGAAACACCTAAGGTAAGATGTGTTTTTCTCACTTATTTTCATGAGTACTACAGTTTTCGTTTAGTCCTAGCAATATGTTATTACAAGTATGAGGACAAAAATCTGAAAATTTTGTAGACTATAAAATAATAGGAGAAAAGTATTTTAAAAGAAAAAAAGCTATAGTAGTTGTCTCTTTGGTGAAGGAGGGTCATAGATAGCTCTTGAAATTACTGACTATTTATGAATGAAAATTTTAAACTAAATCTAAAAGCAGAATAGATCGAGTGCAGTGATAGGAAACGAAATACTGGTTTTTTTCCAAAGGAGAAAATTTAAATCATAGGTAGTATTTATTGTTATTATTGATGGTTATGAAACATGTATCCCAGTTTATTCATTTGAAGGACAGTTTTTCCTCAAGTACTGTTTTGCTGATTTATTCCTATTGGTTTGAAGATATCAAAAATATAGACATGCATTTAGGGAAATGAATATTTAAAGAATTTTAATTTTAGTATCAAATGAATCATGATTAAATTTCTTGTATATAATATAGTGTATCACACTAGACAGAAAAGTACACAATATGTTTAAATGAAGTGATTCACTTTGAATCATTTGTTGAATTTGAAGGGAACCTAAGTGTCTAAATATCAAACTATACGCATAAAAAGATAGTTGTCTGGTTAATTGAGTTAGGTAAGAAAAATGTCAAGCATGTTTTAAGAGTAAATATTTGTAAAGTACTTGGCTAAGCACTTTTACATTCCTGCTCACAAACCAATCCCTTCAGAGACAATTTACTGGTTTAGGCTTCAAAATGGATTTTCTATTTTTAGTTATTTCAATAAGTGGTTTTCATAAACCAAAATACCCATATAATTAAAAAAATAGTTTTTATTTCCTTTTTGCTTGTAAAGCTAGACCATCAATGCTGTCTACTAGCACTCTGAAATAGAAAGAAAATATTTTCCTTCTGTTATAATTTGATTTGTAATAAACCAGTGAACTACGTTTCACAAAATTCTGGTTAGAATAGACCAGCTCTGGCTGAGATCATGTCTTTGAAATGAAACATGTATATTTTACCTAATCTTCACACGTTATTATTTTTATTGCAATCACACATAACATATATTATAGTATAAATTCAGCAGTTAAGCAGGGGAATCAGGTACTAGCCTGCCTGGATTTAAAGCCTAGCACCTTCTCACTAAATGTTGAATATTATTATAACTTAATGAGTAAATGACAATAAAATTCCAAATAGAGTCATTGGATGACTTCTAGGCTCACAAAATAGCTAGACTGCTTAGTTTCTGCTTCAGATCTAGTCATCTGTTAATTTGTAATTAAGCCCAAAAAGATGTAATTGCCGACAAAGACCATATGGTAATACAGTTAATTCAAATCAGCCCTTTTATATTGCACTGCATATTTTTCACTTCATTATCTTAGTGTAATATTTTTTTGTTAACAAATAATTTTAATCACAATGCACCTATCTTGAGAATTACTTTAAATATGAAAAAATCATGGTGTTTGATAAAGAAATCATGTAGAAAATTTCATGAAAATGGTTTAGATCAATACTTTTGTTAATAGAAGATATGATTAAGGTTAGGATTAGTAGTGGAAAAACTACTTAAACTATAGTACCTGCTTTGTATGATTGCAATAAAAATAATAACGAGTGCTTACTACATGCCAGGTCCTCTTCTGAGAGTGTCATATGCAATAAATCATTTAATCCTTACAAATCATCTTATGCAGCAGATACTAACTACTATTATCCCTATTTTACAGATAAGGAAACAAGCACAGATAAATTTGCTTGCCTAAGATCTTATGGCTAGTAGGCGGTAGGGTCAAGCCAAGCAGCCTGGCTCCAGAGTGCCTTCCTTATTCCTCTTCAAACATGTTAGAGTCCAAGGTTGTCTTATGACAAATTCTAAGTAAATTTAGCGTTTTAGTAAATCTATATTGTCTTAGGATATTATTATACAGGAGTTAGGCAAATTGATCATCAATTTATAAAAATGAAAGATGGAGAAATAATTAACAATAATTACAGGAATTTAGTAACCAAGTGGCTTGAGAATATTTACTCTTCCTGACAGTATATCAGAAAGAATACATACCAGACACACTATCTTGCGTGTCTCAGTTATAGGTTTCAGGAATCTGAGATTATTACTATTCATAATCTGATGCAGCTTTATTTAGGGCCTCTTTTAAAAAACTACCTGAGGTACAATAGCTTTATGCAGATTTTCTTTCTATTGTTACTAAAGAGACCTAAGCAACCTGTTGATTTACCACCAACGACTAGCCAGTCGATGGACCTTAAGCCAGTCATCAGTTGTGTGATAACCTAAATTATAAAATGAGAGTGTTGGAATAGTTACCTCTCAACTCTTCTATAACACGCTACATTTCATTTCCACCTGGTTCTCTGAAGGCCTCTTTGGATGCCCGCGGTCATCGACCCCTTGACAAGAAGAGAGAAGAGGCTCCCAGCCTGAGACCTGCCCCACCTCCCATCAGTGGAGGAGGCTATCGGGCTCGTCCAGTCAAAGCTGCTGCCAGCATGAAGAAAGTAGAAAGAAAACCCCCTGATGCTGGGGGCTGTCTTCACGCTGACCCAGACCTGGTGGGTGCACTGATGCTCTTGCAGTGGGTCTTCCATGTGTAGAAAGCCTGTCTTCATCATGGCTTCCTATAGCTGCCTTGATCCACGTTGCCATTGTTGTTATTTTTGTTTGTTTATTTTGGAAATAAATACATAAACTTATTGAGCTTTGGTTAAGGGTTCCTTTCTAGTTTCCTTTGTTCTGGGCCCAAGATTACAAATGAGGACATATGGGTATTGCCTTTACTTTTGATTTTTGCCCGCTTCGTTTATTCGGGTGGTGAAATTTTCATAGCCTAATTACATTTATTCTGGATAAGGACTATTTTTCATCTTATTAGGACTATGAAGACTCTAGAATTTCTGGTCTTGTGTAAAGAAAATTGAATGACAAGTTTTTATATCAGCTAATGATATCATTGAATTTTCACTATGTGCTTTTTTCGCAAATACCCATAACCCAAATTCTTCATCTAATGGCTGTTTTTTTATTTGTTTGCAGGGAGTGTTGTGTCCTACAGGATGTCAGTTGCAAGAAACTTTGGTAAAACAGGAAAGGCCAGTCAGAAACAGTGTGAATGAGTTAAATAATAATGTGGAGTCTGTTTCCCAGACATCTTCTACCACCTTTCAGTATATGACTGTTCTAAAAGACATGTGGAAAAAGAGGCAGAAGCAAATAAAAGGTAGATATCCTTATGTTTTCTGTTTGATTCTGTTCTATGATCGGGACTGTTGGACTGCCATGATTATGAGGAGATTAACATTTCTGGATTAGCCCAAATAGCATTCATGCTCTTTCAGTATGGTCCTGATTACTCAAAGGTCCTTGCTAAGGCACCTTCACATGCAACTTGTCAGATAAGCATTATTCAACTCTTATTCCCACTTTAGCATCAGCAAGAATGATTTTCTCTGAAAAATTTTGCTGTGAGTCCTTATTTTTAGTTTATAAGAAATTTGTGACTCAGAAGACAATATTCACACAGTAAAAATCGAACATTTATAGATTTAACATTTGAGGTTTTGATTATAAGGGTAATCTATAATATCCTCAGTTGTGTTGCAAATAATAATAGCTAACCTTTGAAACTTGAGATCTGAATTGAGTGAGATTGGTTTAGTGATTAGGAATCAGCTAGTGAGTCTGGCATCTCCGCGAGCAGCCTTCCCAGATTTGGACATTTTTCAAAGGAATCATGACCTCTCTGTTGTAAATTTTAAGGTTCTGCTATACTTATGTGAGATAGATAAATAAATCAACTCAATCCACTCCATAAAATGTTGAACTGAGATGGAAAGTCTAATACTATTTCCTAAATCCTACTCTTTTCCTCACCAAAGAAAAAACAACCTATTATTATTAGACGCAATTTTTAAACTTACACCTAAGGTAAATTACTAGTATAGTAGCTAGACTATATGTTAATTGGTATATGCCATGTACCAAATAATTTCCCCTAAGTACAACTGCATATCATGACTGCCTGATGGTAGCTCAATGTCCATTAGTTTATTCTCAGAAAATCAAAATCACAATGTATGGTTGAATACATTTAGTTTTCTTATTGGGAGAAAATGCTAACTATTCCTACATAATTTCGTTTTTCCAGAAAATGAAAATGTAATAAGTGAGTACACCTCAGAGCTGGAAAAGCACCGATTATACATAGATGAGACAGTGAATAGTAATATCCCGCTTAACCTTCGTGTACTCCGTTCAATCCTGGAAAACCTGAGAAGCAAAATACAGAAGTTAGAATCTGATGTCTCAGCTCAGATGGAATACTGCCGCACCCCATGCACCGTCAGTTGCAATGTTCCTGTGGTGTCTGGCAAAGGTAACTAGTTAAACATATTTCTGAAGGGTTCCAGAAGAAGAACTCACACTCTCTAAAAATTAAGAGAATAGAAAAAGTCCAGTGGATTTCCCTGCTCTGGAAATGACATTACAGCACATTGGGATGATAGCCCTAGTGTACTGTGTTCTGACGTAGTCTAATGTATTTGCATATTTTTGATGAGCAGGATGTCGTTTAATGATAGTGGTAGCTCCACGTGTGTAATGTACACCTTTGCTTGAATAGATGGCAGAACAAAGAACAAATGCAGGAGTTTCTCCAGCTGGCAGTTTATGGATGTCACAGGACAGGAAAGGTGGAGAAGGGTTTTTCCATCCCCTTGGCTGATAGAACTCAAAACTGAGTTTGATTTTTCAGTAAAAGGAAGATTCAATTTCTATGATATATTCTTAAATGTCTAAAATAAAACATTCTTCAGTAACCTATGTAATCAGTCATTTTATAAAATTGGTGACTAAAGACCAAGTAATAATGTCGTAGTTCTCTGAATATAACATGTTATTTTATGGTTGCAGAATGTGAGGAAATTGTCAGGAATGGAGGTGAAACATCTGAACTGTATCTCATTCAGCCTCACAACTCTATCAAACCATATAGAGTATACTGTGATATGAACACAGAAGGTGGAGGTAAGTATTTGATAGTTGCCGACAAATTATTCTGTAATTATTTTGATACCATTAAATGCCAGGATATAAAACCTAGCTTTAACATAACTAACAATGAGCCATTTGATTTGGAATTCAATTTGATATTTTAAGAGTTATAAAATATCTAAGATTTGCAATTTGGGGTAAGATACAACACTTGTAGTTTTAAAAGATTTTTACAGTTTTTCTCTCATATTTATTTCTTTATTATATCTATTTTGAAGCACTAAATATAGGAGGGCATAAAATAAATTAAGTGGACAAAGAATTCAGATATTCCCCTAAAAGCAACATTATTTGTCAGTGGTTAACATGTGTTGTTTTTATTTCCTTCAATCAAAGGATGGACAGTAATTCAGAATCGTCAAGATGGTAGTGTTGACTTTGGCAGGAAGTGGAATCCATATAAACAAGGATTTGGAAATATTGCAACCAATGAAGATGGGAAAAAATACTGTGGCCTACCAGGTAAAAATTGAGAGTCAAAATAAAATTGTTCTGTTTAAAATATATATTTTTTTCACTTTAGAAAACAGTTAGAAGTCTGTTTTTAGGAATTTCAGGAGGTTAAGAAGAGTTTACGAAAAGTGTGAAAGGTAAAGAAAAGAAAAGAAAGGCAGTTTTTAGTTTCTAAAGGTTTTATTATTGGTGAGATTTTATTCTGTTTACCTTTAGGTGAGTACTGGCTTGGAAATGATAAAATTAGCCAGCTTACTAAGATGGGACCCACAGAACTTTTGATTGAAATGGAGGACTGGAAAGGAGATAAGGTGAAGGCACGCTATGGAGGATTCACTATACAGAACGAGGCTGACAAGTACCAAATCTCAGTGAACAAATATAAGGGAACAGCTGGCAACGCCCTCATGGAAGGAGCCTCTCAACTGGTGGGAGAAAACCGAACAATGACCATTCACAATGGCATGTTCTTCAGCACGTACGACAGAGATAATGATGGCTGGTATGTGTCAAGTTCTTCCCACCTGCTGTAAAAGCCACCTCTAACATTGCTGCTTAGGATCATTAATGATGATAACTAATGTGGTTGATAAGTCTCACTTCACTTAGCCACTGTACTAAGCTCTTTATGTATCACTCTGAAGCATTTCAACTGTAAGGTTGTCGTTATTACCCTTATTTTACAGATGAAGTTTAGAGAGAGTAAGTAACTTACTCAGTCATACAACTATAACAGATGGAGCTGGAATGAGAGCACTCTGACCTTCTGAGTATGAGTGTTTAGATAAATTTCTGTATCTCTGTATTTAATGTGTATATTGAAACCTTCATGTAGTTTTTCAGGGTTTTCTAATACTAAGGAACCCGAAAGCTATCAGTATAAAATAAAAGATATAAGTGAATTTGCCACGTAGGTTCAGTTCTCTCCCTTTCTTGCTATAGGGCAGAGAAAGCCTTTGGTGTATTAGTGTGACTTGACCTATAAAACCAGAGGGAAGGTGTACTGCACACAGCACTGCCCTGTGGGTAATTTGCATGGACTTGACTTGTAGTTCTAATAGCCCTAAATATATTTCCTTTCAGGGTAAATGCAGATCCCGAAAAACAGTGTTCTAAAGAGGATGGTGGCGGATGGTGGTATAATAGATGTCATGCAGCCAATCCAAATGGCAGATACTACTGGGGTGGACAATACAGCTGGGACATGGCAAAACACGGCACAGACGACGGAGTGGTATGGATGAACTGGAAGGGGTCCTGGTATTCGATGAAGAAGATGTCCATGAAGATCAGGCCCTATTTCCCACAGTAATAGTCCCCAAAACATAGATTTTTATTCTTCCATGTGTAACAACATTTTTGTATATTATGTCATTGGAATTTTCTTTCGTATATTATATCAAATTATCAAAAGGTTGTGAGTGTGACTTTCTGAAGAAAGTATTCAGGATAAATGACATTAAAATTATTACACCATTTTCTTTTTTTATTCTTCATTTATATTATTCATCAAGAAGTAACTAAAAGAATAATTGTGGACAATCATTGTTCATAATTTCAATTCCAGTCGATTGTGAAAAGTTTCGCATTAGGAAGAGGAATTTTCTATCCTTATGAAAAACTGTGAGGCAAAATAAAAGCTTATGTTTAAAAGTCCACTTTTAAATATTTATTTATGTAAGATCTGTCACAGAAAACTTTTAAAAAGATTTATTAATTAAACCAGTCTCTGTTGCAATAAACTAATGTTTTCTTTTAAATTTTGTAATCCACATGGTCAGTGAGGTAGGCTTTGAACCTGTAAGAAAAGGGGAACATTCACAAGCTTAACAAGCTAACAAATTGGCACTGAACATTTGAAAATTCAGAATCTCTCTCTGTGCTATGGAAAAACCACCACTCTGTCATTTAGCCAGAACTAGGGATCAGAGATCCCAAGAAGAAAGTCAGGATCAAGTCTTCACTTTTTTTTTTCTTCTGGAAATAATGAGGTAGGAAGCAGCAGTTACCTATTGCCCCAGGAAAAGAGGCCTATCGGCCTCAGTTGGGTTTTTGTTTTTTACATAGTTACACCGGAACCCAGGTAGAAGTGGATTTTCTGTTCTTTCTATGTTTCCCCAAGAAATGAGCATATCAACTCAACATTTGTTTTTGGGTTTTTTTTTAACCTTATATTCTCTCATCACTTCACTCCAACTGCCCTGGGCGACCCCATGACCTTGGTCCTTCTTCCCTTAATGTAGCATCACCGCCACAGATGTTCACGAAAACTTACTGTGCTGAAGCTCATTCTCATAACCTTTGCATCTAAGCAAAGGTGATTTATTCCTGTCATGGAAACATGTCACTCTCTTAATTCCTCATCAAATCCAACTTCAACTTTTATCCGGTTTCCTTGCTGTAAGTTCTGTTCTATCCCTAACCGTACTCTATTACTCTGCCATAACATGTATTGTCCTAAAAATAGAAAATTTTGACCAAGTTACTTTTCTGCTTTATGTTATCTCCTTGTTATTTAAATTTAAGTCCAAATTCCTTATCCGGGAGTGAAAATGATTTGCCGCTTGGTCCCAGCACTCTCTCCTGCCCCTGTTCCCTACACATCTACATTCTTGTCACAGTGAATTTTTCACAATTCCAGGAAAGGTCAGGTCCTTTTGCATGATGCTCCCTTTGTTAACAGTGTTCTTCCCCCAAATCCACTTGGCAAATTGCTCTTCGTTTTCAAGCCTCACCTTAACCTCAATTGATCGTTTTACATACCTTTGTCCTTCACCAATGATGAGCTCTTACTCATCTTTGATTCTAGAATCACCAGCTTCCCAAAAAGGCTGATTTCCATAAATTTATAAATATTGGATGACTAAATTCAATGATTATGAATATATCGTGTATCACATATCCTAAATATCCCTACATATTTAAAAAAATATGTAGAACCCATTTTCCAATAAAGGCACAGACAGAAACTCAATATGCAAAATACTTGAAAGTAGAGCTTTTGCAGCAAGACTAACTGTAGCAAAAGCCCACTGAATTGTGAATGAGAGATGGCAAGATTCCAATCCAAGGGCAGTGTTCCGCAGACCTTCACTCAATGACCTTTACATACTCACAGAGGATGTGACGAATTCCTGGAGCTTAAAATAAAGCCACGAATTAAAAACTACTCTAGTAGATAATCTGAAGGTCAATTCTTAGCTAATATACAAGTAGCAGGAACACAGAGACCATTCCTGGGTGGTATGTAATATCTAGGTCTACAGAAAGGAGTAAGCGTTCTAAGATAGCATTTGGTAATAAATGCTACATATCTGATTTTGCCCTTTTGAGCATCACAATTTTGAAAATAATAAAAAGATAGTGTCCCCCAGTTAGAATATATAAAAGAGTGTCTAAAAAGATGAACTCATGACTTTTATGAAGATAATAAAAAGATTAGTTGAAAATTATTAATCACATGCTGTAGCATGAGAAGTGTAATATATTTTATTATACAGTTAAGACTGAAAGTATGTGACAAACTCTGAAAGATATACGGACTTGGGGCACAAACTTCCAGTTCTCTGCATTTAGGAACCAAGGAAAACAGCTAACCAGCATAGCCAAGGAATATTGCCTTTTAAGCTGGACACAGATTTCCCCACATGAGGCAAAAATGTAGATAATAGTTTTTCTGATGTGTGGAAACAAATTAAAGATGCTACCTACCATTCGTACACAGAGCTGACACTGTGATTTCTGAATTTCATACCTCTATCCACTGAGGCGTGTCACCTGATGCTCCCTGCTTGAGCTTCCATGACGGCTCAGCTCTGCAGCAAGTCACAATGTGTTGGTGCCTCATTATAGCTAAACTTAGCAAATGGAATAATTTGTGTATTTTAACAACATTAATTGTGATTTTAGATAATGAAATTAGTACATATTATTTGTAGACATGTTGGTAAATACAGAAAAAAGTAGAACCATGTATGATTTCAACACTAACAGGGAAACAGTTAATATCTTAGGTTCTGTTTTTCTTGTTATCCTGTACATTTTACTACCTGAATTTATCTTATCATGTAATGGAAAATTTTCCATGTACTTAACACTCTACTATAATATTATTTTCTATAATATGCTTTTTAATGAGCATGGACTATTATATCATGTGAATGTACTCTAATTTTTAAGCAAGTCTCTGTCACTTGGCATTTAGATTTTTCCAAACTTTTCTTAATAAAGATAATACTGAAATTAGCATTCTTCTACATTAACTTTTTTGCATGTATATAAAATCTGTATACTATATAATATACATTATTATCTAGTTCCTTCTAGAAAAATTCCTAGAAGAAGAATTTCTGGGAAATAATGGATTTTGGCATTCTAAAGGTTTTTTAAATATATGTGTTGTCAAATTATTCTCCAGAAAGATCGTATCAAGTTATCCTTGGCATACAGATTACAGGTGTTTGTTATTTTTTAATTTTTTCTCTCCCACTAAAGCTAAATGTTATGATACTGACAATTGCTTAAATTTTCATGTTTAATGACGGTTTGTCTATCTTCTTTTGAGAATTATCTTTCATGTTTTTTTACCAATTTTCTATTAGCAAAATCATCTTTTATATGAATTCTTAACTATTCTTTATGTATATAGGATAGCAACCAGAAACACATTACCCTCTGTTTATTCAAATATTTTATTTCTTAAGTGATTAGGCAGGAAGAGTCACATGCTTATGCAAATAGTCTTAACTGGTACCAATATTAACCACTGTACCCTTTCTCTTCTCCCAACCAAGAAGTGACCAGTGGGCGATACGTTTTTTTGTTTTATGTTTTGACTGAATTATATTTTTCCAACAACTTTTTATTCTAAAAAGTTTCAGTCTGACATAAATTACAAGAATTGTTTAATGAATACCTCTATGTCCTTCACCTAGATTCACCATCGTTTGCTACATTTGCTTTATCTCTCAAAAGGGTATACTTTCAATGCAGTTTTGCAACAGCTTATGTAGGCATGCAAACTTGAGGTCACTGATCTAGTGTAGATAGAGTCAAAGGTAGATTTAGCAAATGTTTTCCAGAGTGCTCTGTTGCAATCAACATGTAGCCACCTTCCTCAGGGAGCTGATAAACAGGGAGTTCATTGTTTAATAGCCAGAGGCTTAATTAGATCAAACCTAGCAGATTATCTTAAATTTTCTTGCCTCTGTGGTTTTGAAGTGTTGTTTTTACTCTGTGGAGATGGAAGACATAATATCTAGCTTTTATAAGAATTAATTTGAATCTCTTCCCCAAGTGCAAATTCTTTATCATACTGTTCCCTTCCGTAATGTTTAAGGCCCTTGCCACTCCTACCCCCTATGAATTAAAGATTTTTCTCAATAAATGAGCTTTATAAAGTACTTTGGATTCAATTCAAAATAGGATATGGGTGAATTAATAAGTGCATGAATAAATAAATAAAATATATCTCAAAAATGGTTTCTTGTAAATTTCATTAACTACAAGCAAATTGTATAATATTCATGGCTACCAAAATCTAAATGTTGCTATGTCTCAAGTTGTTTCAGCAAATAGCAAATGTTGTATCACTTTGTTCAAGTATAACAAATATTTAATTTATGATTTTTGCAACCTGCATATACTTGTATTAATATGATGCCATTTTGTTTCAGGCTTTTATAGACATGATTAGAGATTAGTGAATTTGGCTGGATAGATCTTATCCGGATTCACTAGCTGCACGCCTTATGTCAGCTAACTAAATTGGACATGTACTTTTTTGGTTATAAGGGGAACTCATGAGTATAATTAGATCAGTAATATCACTGGGAAAATAATTAAAATTAAATGTTATAATATAAAATACTCTCATGTTTATCATGAATGGTAGTGTCATTATCCTAGAACTCATAATAAATGATGCATGGAACTTAGGTGGTTAGCCAGTAAGAACACTGTCGTAAGCTTCATCCCCAGATGTGCTCCTTATTATATTATTTAACCTCCCTACACTACTATTTTCTCATCGGAGAAATTAATTTATAAAATTTTCTCACCTTTATTAAAGGAATGCTAGCAATTGTCAATTAAAAGTATCATTAGAATATTTTCTAGAAATGTAATACTTTATTCTAAAGGGGTTCTAGAAACTGAAGGTAAATACGTAAACAAAATGAAAGAATCAAAATGTAAGTAATTTTTTTAAAAAAAAATTGAATTAATATCAACAGATATAGAAAGGATTTGTGCATTTAGTAGGAAGCTTAAATGAATGACCTATCAAATTCCTTTTGACACTTAGTTTCCTTAATTCGCTAACATTTCGTTGGGTCATGACTTTGTGCCAGGCCTTGTGTGAAGTACTGGAAATAAAATACAGTTCCTGCATTTAAGAAAAAATGAATTAAGAAGTTTTCCTCACATATTATGGCATGCTAAAGGAGAGCATCGAGGACAATTGCAGGCTAAGAGATGAAGACTGATGTACCTAATGTAAAATTAAAATATAGCTGGATATTTTTTACATTCCTTACTCAGGATCAAAATCCTTAATTCAGCATTATCCTCTCTAATGGAAATATTTAAAAACCATGTACTATCCTGACAAAATTTTCAGGTTTATAGGTATTTTTATTCATTCATTCATTCATTCATTCATTCATCCATCCATCTATTCATTTGACTAAGGGTTATTTTGAACTGGATAACCTAAATAGAACTTGCAAGTTAAGAGAATATGGGGGTGAGGGAGAGAGGGAAAAAAAGCATCATGAGTGAGCAGAAGTTAAGGAAAGAGAACACAAAAAATTTTAAGTAAATGTAAAATAAAAGTGGGTTTCAAAATTCTATTGATTATTTATAAGAAAATCTAAATAAAGTGAGAAAGAAAGTTTGAAAATAAAGGAATAATATCCAAAGAGTTAAGGAAAGGGAAAATAAAATTTAAAAAGTGAACTTAAAATAAAATTGTGTTTAAAAAATCACCTATTATTTTAAGAAAGTCTTCTAAACAAAGTGATAAAAATTAAAAATTAAATTAAAAGGTATCTAGGTAAATATAAAGGAAAAATATTGGAGTGATGACAATATTATATTTGACAAGGTGAAATTCAGTTCTAAAGGATGAAACAAGGAAAAATGGGGCATTATGTAATGATAAAAAGTTCGATCAATGGAGAAGACATAACAGTCATAACCTTTCATACACTTGATAATAAAAGAGCCAATTGCACAAAATAAAACTCCTAGAACACAAAAGGATCAAACACGTACACAAAACCACAGAGACAGATCTTATTATATACAGACACACACATACAAACATGTATGTGTATATAAATATATGTACACGCATACATGCACATATTTCAAAATATGATAAATCATTTACATAAATTAGAAAAAGATATAATATTTAAATGATACCATCAGCAAGTTTGGTAATATAAAAATCTTGTAACCTGTAAATGTAAAACTATAGATTCTTCTTTTTGCTTAGAAAACATTTACAAAAATTAATCATGTACTTGTCCACAAAGAATATCTTAAAAATTCTAAAATAGAATTAAATAATTGCTTGAATTAAGTCGTTTATGAAATATTTGAGAATCAGTAATTAAAAGATGACTCACCAATTCCACAGGAGGTCAGGATTATTAAAAAAAAAAAAATGGCTCATCTCAACCCCCTAAAAAAATAACTAACTGGAAGTTAAAGACTTTTCTAAGTATCCTGAGAACAAACAAACAAACTAGAACTTTTACAGACTAAAAAAAAAAAAAAAAAAAAAAAAAAAAAACCCAAAAAAGTTCAGGGTAAGGGAGAGAATACTTTATCCAAAATGTATACTTTAAAGATGAAGATGAGCAAGGTATAAGCAGATCCAACAAAAGTTTTTTGAACAAAATTGGCTTTCAATTCCAGTAGCAAAAAATGCTTTAATTATTGTCTCAGCATAACTGGCTATCCTTCCCTTAGAAAACAAAAGTAGACCTTCTTCATAACATATTAAAATAAATTTCAGGTTAAGTAAATATTTAAATGTAAAAGATAAAAACAATAAAAATATTTAAAGGAACTTTAAAAAAACTTACTTGTATAATCTTGGAATGGATGAGATACTCTTATGTAGGGCAGGAAACACTACATAATTGAGTCCTGGCCTAAAGGATTTCACAATCTAGTGCCATAATAACATAAATATGTTTTAGATTTGGCTATCATCAACCTGTTGGTGGTAACTGAAGCTATGATGATTGTCAAGTCAACCAAGGAGAAAATATACTCATAGAGTGAGTAGACATAATTAGATTTATTTTTTAGAGTTGGAGATTAATTATGTTATTTTTGAGATACAAATAAGAACTATGAGGGCCCAGAGGACAATTCCTGGTTCACAGAAGGAAAGTTATTGACCTATATTTTAAAGAATAAATAGGAGTCTTGGCAATTTGTAGAAAGGCATAGACTTATTAAACAGCTTGATATTTCAATACTAGTGAGAAATTCAATGATTAAAGTATAGATTGAATGACAGTAGTGGTTGAAAAAGGACCAATTTGTGAAAGAGCTTATATGAAAAGCTACGAGGATTTTCTTTTTTAGTTTTTTTGGTTAAAATATAGTTGACATACAATATTATATTAGTTTCAAGTGTACAACACAGAGATTCTACATTTACGTACCTTATGATATGACCGCTACAATAAATCTAGTACTCATCTGTCAATATACATACTTATTATAATATTATTTATATTTCTTATGCATTATATCCCCATGACTTATATATTTTATAACTGGAACTTTGTAACTCTTATTCCCTTTCATATTTTTCTCTAATCCCCTTCCCCTTCTGGCAATCATCAGTTTATCTTCTGTATCTATGGATCTGTTTCTGTTTCTGCTTTGTTTCGTTTTAACTCAACCTTAAGATAAGGCCTTAAACGGAAGAAAGACATAATTGGATTTATTTTTTAAAAGGTAATTTTGTGAGGAATGAATGAACAAAAGAAGGTGGTAAATCATGAGGTTAAGAGAAATAGCCCAAATGGGAAAAGATTAACACAAGATAACATAAGAACATAAAAGTGCTGTAAGAATGGTCAGTTTTAGAGTAGATATAGACTGGATATAGGAACTTATGAAAAAACAGAAGCTGGCAAGAAGCTCAAATTTTCTAGAGTAGGAAACTGGAGGGCTAACAGTGCCTCTGACTAGAATAAGAAATAGAAAGGATGCAATAGGTATCGATGAGAAGGTAATTAGTTCAATCTTAGACAGATTAATGAGAAATGTCTAACTGGATATGTTCAGTATTAGTTGAAATTATGGATCTGAATGTGAGAGCTGAGTTTTAGATTTGGCTATCATCAACCTGTTGGTGGTAACTGAAGCTACGATGATTGTCAAATCAACCAAGGAGAAAATATACTCATAGAGTGAGTAGACATAATTAGATTTATTTTTAAAAGATAACTTTGTGGATAGTGAATGAACGAAAAAATGGTGGTGAAGCAAGAGGTGAAGAGAGGTTAGGTATCTGGCTAAGACTCCTAGTTGCCTGCCTCAACTTCTATTCTCCCTCTCCTCCTTAGCCACAGAATCCTAACTTTAATTAGAATAGCCTTGTATCTAAGCTAACTGTCAGGTGTCTCAGCCTCTCCTGCAGCCAGGTATGTCTATATGACTAAGCTGTGGCTCATGAGATATAATCAGAAGTGCTGTATGGAACATCTAGGAAAGTTCCTTAAAAGAGAGAAGGTATTCATTTTCTCTTCTGTCTTTCCTATAGGACATGATGTTTGAACCATGAAGTAAACTTGAGGATGGAAGCCATTTATTAGAATAATGGCTTCCCGAAGACGATATGGAGACATATTCCTGTAGATTTTTCTGTGAACGAGAAATAAGTTTCCGTTTTAAGCCACATGGGTCAAACTTAATCCTAACTGATGAAAATAAATGCTAATATTATTGTAATGAGAAACTTTTACATTTAAGGAGTGGCCTAAGAAAGAATTGCCAGTTAGAAAGTGAGAAAAGTGCAACAGATGGGCATAGTATACCAGAAACAAGAGAAAATACAGATCGAAGAGGAAAGATGGGAACAATAGTAGTAGGTGTTTAAAAGAAAGCAAGCAGGAAGAGGCTTGAGTGTAGGACATTAAATTTAGAATTACAAAGTTCTCGGTGGCTTTAAGGAGAGCAGTTTCAAGAGAGTGGTAACCAGGTGAAAACAAAATGGAAGTGGGCTTCCATGTGAAGGAGAGTCAGAGAAGCCGAATTAATATTTAATTTCAGGAATAAGGGAAATAGAGCAAAAAGTTAAAGATAAGGTAAAATGGAAGAGAGATCTGTGCTGTCATTTCTCACAACCAAACTGTATTTCATGATTCTACTAATACTGGCTATTGTTTATTAAAATAAAAGAAGTTACTTATTCTTTGCTAATAAACTCAAAGCCTTCAAAATAAGTGAGAAATTAATAACCATTCACATGCAGAGTCACTTTCATTTTGGGACCCGATTCTGTCCCTAATAGTGTGATATTCTGGAATATAAAATTCTTCCTACCCCCGACTCAAGCTCTGTGGAGGCATACGGGCGATTGTCAACGGGATGGGCATAGAGATAACACGGAACTCGGATTTCTGAAATAAATAAAACTTCTTTTGACTTTGAAGAAGTCTTTATTCAAGTATCTGAAGATTTGGAGCTGTATCACTTATTCGTAGCAAGGATTTTTAATTGCACATAAGGAAATGCGAGAATACTGGGACTTCATATGTGACTCTTCTGCAAGCTCTCGTTCTCGCTTTCCTTCTGCTCCTCCGGCTCTGGTTCATAGCTCTAGCCTCCTTCCTTCCTTTCTTGGTTTCTCCCTCCTTCCCTCTTTCCTTCCCCCCTTTTTTTTTGTCTTCCAAGGAGAAAAGGTGCTGTTCATTGGGATAGAAACTATGCAAGCAAAGACAATCGGTGTACTGGGATCCCAATGTGCTTGGGATATTTTAATACATTTTTAAGAGTAAATGGCAAGTAGTTCTCACTAATAGAAAATATGAGTTAAAAATTGGGGCAGTGGATGGGGCCACCAAGATCAAAGATGCAACTTAGTTCAAAATAAAATATTGAACAATGTAAGTGTGTTGAAATAAAGAATATAGTATAAATCATTTTGTGAGATGCTTTCAAACAAATATCTTTACTTTAATAACAACTAATATATCACAGACTATACTTTATGATTGTTGGGAAAAAATCAAGTGAAATGAATGCCGTGGGGATTATTGATTAATGTCTAAATGTCATCTGCTTTGAGAATACTTATAAATATTTAATTTTTTAAATGCATTTTCCAGGTATTTTTGAAGAAATTGGTTAGAATCTGGGGAAAAATTAAGTGTGCATTGTGGTCTTCACTGAAAAACTTAAAGAATAAATTTCTATTTCTATTATGAAAAAAATGTTTCTCCTGCCTTCCTGGATTTACTTATTAACAGAAGAGATAAAAGTAGTTAGCAAATTCCTCTACAAAAGCTAGTCTTGTTCAATTTAGTGCAACTTAAAATATTTGTTTAAAATTATTCAAATGGAATGGATGAAATAACTTTTTTGCTTGACAATGGTCCTTTGACTTTGAATGGTATGGGAGAAGTTCTTAAAACAACAAACACCCTCAAGGGTTGCAGAGAGAAGCTTTTATCTGCCTCCTTTTTCCTGATGTACTGAATATCCCTTGGTGTACCCTTACAGAAATTTAAAAACCCACAGAGCTATTTTAAAGATTAAAAAAACTCACATAACTTTATTTTTTTTAAGCACTAATATGTCTCAGTTACATTTAACTACAGTACAAAGAATAATAAAATAGCACCTGGAAATTTTTTAGGTTGTAAGGAGTTTCAACTCTTCCTTATTTTTTCTCCACTTCACTAAGAGAAAACAGAGTGCTCTCACCTCCACTCTTTCAGCCTACTGGGTCACCAGGGGCCTGATTTTCATGCGTACGGCCCTAAGGGAGTAATCCGCTCCTCTAAAGGGAACCCAGACCACTCCATTCTCCATCTCATGACTGTTGTTCCTTGGGTCATAGAAGCCGCCAGGGTAATAGATGCCATTGAGATTGGCTGCTTGGCAGTTGTTGTACCACCAACCTCCCCCATAGACTTCTGCACAGTTCTCGTCCCACTGGTCAGCATCCCTGTCAAAGGTGCTGAACTGCATGCCAACGTGAGAAGTGTACTCTGACCCTTCCTCCACGGAACCCTCCACCAGAGCATCACCCGCGGTGCCCTCATAGGAGGAGACCTGCAGGGCATAGCCTTCTGCCTCAGAGCCTACCCTGAAGTGATATTCTGCGTAAGTCTGGTTCCCAGCCCAATCCTCTAATTCAATCCGAAGGATAGAGCCCCTCAGGGTTAGTAAGTGGAGATATTCGTTGCCTAGCCAGAATTCTCCTTCTCCCTTGTCATTCAGGCTGCCGAAACCTCTCTTGTAGTCTTGCCACGTCCGGTTAAAATTCAGTGATCCATCCATTCTTTGCTGGATCAAAAGCCATCCTCCCAAACCGGTCTCTTGATCGCAATAAACAGAAAAAATCTTACTGGATCCCGGTAGCTTGATATTGAAAATGCCACTTTGGGCACCTGAAGGATGTGTTTGGAGGACATCATCACAGTCTAAAAAAAAAATTAAGCTGGTTGGAAGAAGTTACTCTCATTTAACTTTATAAAGATAGGTATGGCCCAGATTAAATGAAGGCAGATAGTGGTTTCTTTTCCTTCTTCCTTCCTTCCTTCCTTCCTTCCTTCCTTCCTTCCTTCCTTCCTTCCTTTCTTTCTTTTTCCCCTTCCTTCCTTCCTTCCTTCTTCTGCCTTCTTCCTTCCTGCCCTTCTTTCTGCCTTCCTTCCTCCTCCCACTCTCCCTCTCCTCCTCCCTCCTCCCTTTCTTCCTTCCCTCCCTCCATGGAGAAAGGAAGCACTTACACTGGAATGAAATGTATGCAGGTGAGTGGCATTTATACCCACAAATTGCAAAGGGAATTTTCCTCAAAAGATTTGGAATTTTACTTGCACATACTGATTAATAACAAGTAATCAGCAAAGATGTCTAAGCATCCTTTCGTACTTGTTTTTAATCTGATCTTAATTTCAACCGAGATCCACTCTAAAAATACGATCAAGAAATTGGGTTGACAAAATTCCAACAACACACACTTTGAATGGTGAAATAATTTGGTTAAACAAACTCAAAATCGAGTTTCAGAGGGATTCATTCATTCGTTTAACATTGTATTTATTGAGTGGCGACCCTCTGTACTGTTAGGCATTTGGGAATACAGAGATGAACACAATACACAAAGTCCCTGCCCCCAGTGGAACTTACAGTCTAGCACGACAGACAAACAAAAAAAAGTGTAATTTTAATAAAGCATGATAGAGAGCTTGGAAAGAAGTGCAAGTTGCTTTGAGAGCACATTGCAGGAATAGTGAACTTAGTCTAGGGGGTCAGGGAAGGCTTCCCCAAAGGAGAAGTGTGGATACCTCTGACAGAGCGAGATTTAACACGGCTTTTCTTGAGGCCACGCGGTCCTATGACTTCAAGATGTGTTTCCCTTTCACCGTCATCTGTCATTTTATAGCTCTTGCTTTCAAACGTGGAGTCTCCTCTGCTGGAAGTTGAGCTACTGGTTATAAGTTGTTTGCTATGAGTTGAAGTTTTACCTCCGGGAGGGAACTCAGGTGTACCAAAGAGGCGAGAGCCAGTTTCTCCTAAGTCAAAGAAATCCGCTTCTTCAGGGTGCCTAAGACGGAACTCATCTAGGCCACCCTTGCCAGAGAAAGTATGGAACGAGTCTGAGTCAGTTGTAATGTCACAGTCAGAACCATCTTCAGAGTTTACCACTTCTTTTGTCACCACTCTGCGACCATCAGCACCTACAACAGTCTTAGTAATGGTTTTAGAGCATGAATGACGACTGGTGGTCGGGCCACCAGAGATGACCTTCTCATTACCAATCAGAAGCTCTTTACCTCCTTCAGAAGTGACCAATTTACCTGTATGGTACTCTTTCTTTGTCCCTGTACTTGAACTTTCTGAAGTCTCTTCAAATGTGCCCCAGTCTGGGTTGGAAGGCCTGGCGATTCCATGCCCTGAGTTATCTGGTCTCAAATTTCCAGACGCAGGATTTCCATGGCTCCAAGTGCTAGCACCACTAGATCCAGAGCTCCCAGACTCCCAGTTGCCAGCTCCACTAGGGTTCCAGTTGCCAGCTCCACTAGGGTTCCAGTTGCCAGCTCCACTAGGGTTCCGATTGCCAGTACTATCAGGTCTAGGTTTCCTGGGTGTTTCAGGCGCAGAGCCTGTTCCGTGAGAGGCAGAGTCTCCGTGGACACTCCCCTGTTCTCTGGACCTCTCCAAAACCATTTTCATCTGCTTCATTTCCGTTAGTGCTCTCCACTCTGGAGGGGCTTTCTGAATCTGACTCTTGAACTCTCCGGGAACCAAGTCTAAAGCCGGGCTCATCTTTAACACTGGTAAGTACTGCTTGTCTCTAGGGGGAAGTAAGTCTTTGGCAATGACTTGTTCGAGTTGCTTCTGCTGATCTTTATAATCCTGTAAATCTATCTGACGCACTACAGCCCTACTGCACGATCCTTGGCAAGATCGGATCTTAATATCGATGTCCACCTAGAGAGAGGGGTAGAAAGATAAAGAAAAAGGGTAGATATAAATAAATGAGCAAGGTTTATTGAGTCCTTAGTAGTTAATTTGTTTCTTAGAAACTGTTTTCACTTCTTTGACTTGGAGACCTACTGACCGAGACTTTATTTTCCATTTATGTAGTATCTTCAGGGGAAGAGATGTTGGGTATTATAAGGCTAGCCGGGAGAAGCGATAGGAACTATTTGAATTCATCTTAGACTTAGAACAGATCAAGAGTAAGTTGCTATTCCCTTTGAAAGGAAATGCTAATGAAGTGATCTTCAGTGAAACTGAGGTAGACGACTCGGGCATGGCGGTGTCAGAGCTTTGAATAAGACCGGCAGGGACTGAATATTTGCTTTTGAAATTTACTATCTATGTGCTCTAGGAAAATTTACTTGATATCTCTGAGCTTTTTTCTTCATCTGTAGAGTGGGGGAAATAAGACTTACGTAGTAGATAGATAATGGATATATAACACTTCACACCACATGTAGCAGGCATTCGATACATGACTATTGCCTTCCTTTTCCCTGCTATTCAAAAATAAGGAAATCTGGTGACAGAGACACATAGTTCCTTACCTCCAGTCGTTTCATGTCTACCAGCTGAGCCCTGACATTGTTCTGCAGAAGCTGGATGTGCTGTACTTGTTCCGTGACTTTGCGCCTCAGAACTTCAATTCTGCTTCTCAAGTCTTCCGATACTTGGTTATATGTATTATCATTGTCTGAAATGGAAAACATGGGTATCGAAGTAGCTGCTGAGTGATTTGCTTGCAATAACCAGCAAAAAAAGGAAATTTACTTATAAATATTCTTCGTTTCATTTAGATGATAGTTTGTTCTCTCAATATTTAATTTGTAAGTTCCACATCTATTAGGCATTTGAATTTTGGACAATATTATATCCTGCAATCGTCCATGGATGTCATTTAAGGTGTCCTACTCACAATTAGTAAACCAAATAAATTCAGAAGAAATATTTTTGGAATTTTAAAGGCACAACTAGGAGATAGACTAATTGGTTTGGTCATATTCCTATTTTTTCCTCATATCCTTAATCATGGGACTTGAAAATGTTCTTAGGTGGTCCTACTGAGGTTTCTTCCTACCTACACATTTGAAATTGTTTCTAAGCTTTCTTCTTTTTAGTTTGACGGGATTGCTCACTTGCCAGTTACTGCAATTTGTCAAGTGTCTCCTGAAGATATAAAAGGAGGGTCAAGCAAAGTTTCAGGAACCAGAGTCTCATTAAATTTGCTGCCCACACTCAGGGCAAAACCAGTGTTTCTTGATCCTAATGAGACTCAGCCCTCATCCTGTAAGCAAGCTATAACACGGCTCTATATTTAAAAACAAAACAAAACAAAACAAAACAAAACAAAACAAAACAAAACAAAACTACATAATCAGCCTAGTGGAGTCTGTAGGTTGAACTCCCAGCTCCACCATCTGACAGCTATGTGTCTTTAGACAAGTCCCTTGACCTCTCAGTTTCCTTCTCTGTAAGACAGAAACAAAAATATCTACTCAAAAAAGTCGAGCCCATCTTATTTTCAATACATACTCTTGAAAAAGAAAACACTTAAATTCTAGTCTTCAGTCAAAAATTCTGACTTACATTGTGATCTTAAACAATTAATTCTAAGTTTACTTTTTTTTACATTATAAAAAGAACAAAATTGTAAGCCCCTCCTTAAAAATTTAAGGATATCATAGAGGCATGTGTTTCTATACTAAGCACTTTGGAATAAAATCGCAGTCGTTATAAGAAGACATTGTATTTAGGACTTTTGATGTTGTTTTTCGTGTGCTATAAAGTTAAAGCACTAAATATATAATACTCACGGTTGCCGCTGGCAAAATCTCCTCTCAAAATTTCCATTATGTTCCTGGTCACCGAGGAAGAGTCCTTATTGTTCTTCTGATAATTCAATAGTGCATTTTTGAGCTTATTTATTCTGTTTGTAAAATCCAGATTGACTTCATCAATCAACCCTTGCATCCTGCAGCCAGAAGGGCATTTTTGGCTCTGAAAGTGAAGAGAAAAGATTAAATTAAGGATCCCTTAGCCCCAGTACGACTTTGAAGATTTCCATGCAGCCTCCATTGTTCCCCTTCCCAATCTCTTTAAAAGTTTAAGAGGACTAGTCTGAGGTCATAGGGAAATTCTGAAAAGAGGGCCCGTTTAACCATAGATAAAGCCCCATGAAATCTTGAGGCCTTCATACTCAGGTTCCTGCACATACAACTAAAATCTAATCTCTTAATTCCACTAATGGCCCAGAGCCTGGGGGATCATTTACAGTGCTTTCAGGACTGATTTTCTTTCCATTTGCCTTTTTAAATTTGACATATAAGGAGCCATTAGATTATTTCTACTGTAAACTTTCTGTGACTGAACGAGTCAGTCTGTGTGCACTTCTAGCGCATCAAGGAAGGGTTCCCCGTTCCCCATGCCCACTGCTCACCCAGTCTTCATCAGAGCAGAAGGGCCAGTCTGTTTCTTTGCAGGCAGATTGGTGTCTTTCCACAAGTCTGGGGCCACGCACACCTCCTCCTTCAGCTATAAATTCACCTTGATCGTTCTCTGCAGTCTTTTAGGATTCGTTCACACGCACAAAAGAGAGCAACAGTAGGCAGATAAAGAAAAGACAGTGGCATGCCTGTCAAACCCAGAGAAGAGGAGGGGCTCTCCCCAAAATCAACAGCACCAGTTTTGGGGGCCTCTACAAACTTCAGGTTTTCTATCTTTTTAATGAAAGTCCTAAGCCCCATTTTATGAAGTTGTGAGAATTAAAAGAAATAAGATGTACACATTTCTTGACGGCGTTTAACATTAAATAAGCATTTTAAAAATGGTAGGCCTTTTATAGGTTCCATTATAAAAGAAAAAGTATTTGAATCAACAAAATTAAGTATAATTTACCTTTTAATTTCCACTGACATCTGGAGGTGGAAAGATTATTGGAAAAGTTAAAGTTCTTTCTCCTATAATTCCTGTTTCAGTTGGAAAAAGCCTGCACTATTTTAGTTTAATATCTGCCCTTCAAGTTTCTATTATGACCTTAGGGGTCCATAATTTGAGCAAGTATATACCAAGGACACTAATGTGGCCAGTTCAGACTGAGAAACGCTTTTTAGGTTGCTCACTCATGTAATAGTTTCTTTTTATTTGACATTAGAATAAGTAGACTGAAAGCAAAAATAATGGTCCATGACTGACAACTTTTTTGAACAACTTATAATTAAACATATAGATTTGAGAAAATTCTATTGTGATCTACGAGGTGAAATAAGATATAAAAATATTCTTCCAACAATTGATTTATTATCTTAATAGGTTTTTAGGTTTTTTAGAGGTTTTTTTTTTTTAGGGTTTAGCTATTTTTATTTTGTACCACCAACTTATAAGAATTTTGTTATGACTATTTAAATCTCAGATAATTTATTCTTATAATTAGTTAATATTTGTTGTCTCATTAAAAAAAACTCTGGATAATAATAATACTAATTCAAGCAATCAAGAACAATTTATTTAAAGGAACAAATACAATCTTTTTGTCTAAGGAATAAAATTATAAATTCAAACATACTTCCGAATAAAATGGCACGACAATGAAAATAGGCAAAAATAAAATATGCCAATAACAGAGAGAAATAACTGAAAGCTATGCATTATCCAATATATCATCTTAACAAATGATGTTAGTTTTATTTCCCATAAAAATTTGTACTTATTATTTTATTATGAGGGAGAAAATTAGGTTAGAAGTCCTCTAGTTTTCTTCTGTTTTGGTATTAGGGTTTGTGAGTGGTAAAAGGAAAGAAATAAATTGGAATAATTTGTGGACTGGGTATAACTCAGTTTTTATAAGATTGAAGTATTTCACAAACTTTATCGAATGAAGTTTCTCTCCTTTCGTATAGGTTTCTGGAGTCAACTTTAGAAATTATTGCAATATTTAGTAATTCTCTTAAAAGAATACTATTGTTTCCAAAAAAGCATATTACTTTATCAATTAATCCTTTCTGATTTTTGCTGTGTAATGTGTTCACAAAGGTAACTAACTTGCTTTTTACTTGTCTTAAATGAAACACAAAAAACACCTTTTAGAAAGAACTATATTAAAACACTGTTCTGCTTATTATGGACAAATAGCAAGAAATTAATAATTAGATTTAAAAAACTCTTGTCATGAGAATATTTTGTTCTGTTAACTAGCATTAACTATCTTGAGGCTTTATAACGACAAAGATGGCAAAGATTTCTTTCCTTAAAAAAAAAAACAAAACAATTTTGTAAGACTGATTACAGATGCTAACCCTTCCCCTGTGATTCTATACACTTGGTCTCACTAAGTCTCCCTTTTAGGTTTATAAACTCTTGTGGTGTCAGGCCCATTTAGGAACTTGACTCCATCGCCAAAGGCTTAGAAAGCTAACAGTGAGGACATACATAAGGCTGACTTGGGTCTGCAAACTCGTTGAGGAATAAACACCAGAGGGAAAGCAAGAAGAGAAAATAAGGGAGACCATACCCAAATTGTTCCCACCACGCTCAGGACTAGGCAGAAGATTCTCATGGAAAACATCTTCTCTGAGGGTGTGGCTGGCTCACGTGGAACAGTCCAGCTGCAAGAAAGGAGTTTCACCTCCACTCTCAGCTTCCATGCCATTTAAATCTGCAGGAGATTTGATTAATCATTATCTTTGTCCTGTTTAGACAGTCAACATGCACTCTACATTACTTGTTCCTTCTCCAAGGTTGGTGTCCTGGAAGTTCTTGCTTAATCCACCCCTACACACTTGTTTGCTTCCAATAAACTTTTGCAAAGGGAGCAGCAGTTCGGGGAAGATCCTACATTCCAGGAACAAGGTGACTTTGGAAATCCAAAGGCGAACGCAGGAGGATGTATCCAGACTTGAGTACTTGCGGGAATATGGAGAGTGGCTGAGGCAGGCTAGCTGTATCCCACTGTGAAGCAGAGAGTTGACAAATGATATTTCATTTTATGTAAGAATTATGGTTGAATAATCTGAGTTTTGAAAAATGACTTTTAAAAAAAGCTTACTTTGAACAGATTATGTTCCTCTTCCAAAACGGTTAAGACAGTAGCCCCTGGATCCAAACAACATCCTAGGTTCATAATCCCAGTTGTACCATTTCCCAGTTCTTGGCTTTGGGATGCATTACTTTATCTCCTCAAATTCTTCATTTTTAAAATTTAGGGGATTATGATAACCTACCACATATGCTTTTGTGAGGAATAAATGAATCAATCTTTGTAGAGTCCTCGAAGCAGTGATTGCCACAAAGTCCAGTACTCAGTAAGTGTTAACAATCATTGGAGAACACAAAGTGCCATTGAAAACACCATTTCTCTCCTGTTTTCATGCCTTTGGACCTGCTAATTTATTTTCCTCACTCTTTATTGCCATATCAAAAGTTTCCTTGGCTAAGAATGACCAGATTTAGCAAATAAAAAACCAGGATGCCCATTTAAATTTTGAATTTTAGATAAACAACAAATACATTTTAGTATAAATATGTCCCATGCAATATTTGGGACATATTTATACAAAAAAAGACTTTTTTTTTTTGTTTACCTGAAATGCATATAAAGGCATCCCATAATTTGTCTGGCAATCTTACCTTGCCTCCAGTTCTGCTTCCTGTGTGAAGCCAATTCTGATCATAGTATTAGTTAATATTTATTGAGTGTTTACTAAGTGCTAGGCACTTTGTTAGACACCTTACATAGTAACTGACTTCATCATTCCATATAAAAACAATCTCTTCTTCCATACTTCTGTACACCATATACTATTCTTGGCATTTAGCATTGTAGGAGTATTGTCCATCTCCTCCACTAGATCATAAACTTGAGAATTGACATATTTTATTGGCATATATTCTCCCCAAAAGTTGTGGGCCCTCATTGAGCAAAAGTATAAGTGCCTTCCACTGTTGTGAAGCTGATCTGCTGCCTCCGTAGGCTGCATAGGCATGTGAAGCTTGCTATAAACGGATGAAAGCCCTACAACAAGGCTTTCCTTGTCTCCTCCTTCACTGCTTGATGTGTGGAAGGTTCTTTGCCTGATCAAGCTCACTCTTGATGTGCTTTTCTTGGATAGCTAGAATCAACTGCAGAGTTCAGAGGGAGCCCTAGAGCTCCATCCAAGTTTGGGTGGGCAATGATTCTGTGGAAAGCTGGATCACACTTGTCTACGGTGGCTGAAGTGGCAAAATGTCTGACAGGAAAAGGAGTTCCAGGCTTGACTTCCTCGGGTGTTTTCCTCTGCCCACAAGAAGTGCCGTTCTTGAGAAGTGAATATGAAAGCAGTTCCCAGAGAGTAATGTGGTGGGCTTAAAGTGATTTTGTTGGACATAATCTGATTAAAAGTAAGTTAACAGAAGACAGTTGGACTGAATGCCACCATTCTGGTGTCACGTCAGGGCATTTCCGAGGTACCACCCGAGGGCCTCATCTTTATCGTTCCATGGTTCCCTCACATACCAGTACTTTGCACTCCGGTTCTTCATTCAGGGCTCTGCTCTGGTGTCATCTCTTTGCAGAGGCCTTCTCTGACCACTCTACCATAAGAGCAGCCACCCTCAGGTGTTATTCCATTAATCCAGTTTTGTTTCTCTTCACAGTACTTTATCACTGCTGGATAATATATATTTGGGAAGTTTTTTGTTTATTTCATGTCTTCCCCACACGAAGCTTCATGAAGCCAATGCACACTGTTTAGTCCAATGCCAGACTTAGAGCAAGTACTAATGAGTGTTTGTGGGAGGAAAGAAAGGCAGCACAGTATGGCAGAAGGATAATGCGCTTTGCAGAGAGAGAGAGAGAGAGATCTGCATTCTAGCTAAGTGACATGGACAAACTAATTCTCTGAACCAGTTTACTTATCTATAAAAGGGAGATGACAATATTTATTTTGTAAGGTTGTTGTGAGGGTTATATAAAATGGTAGATGTAACATGCTGGATATACACATTACAAGCCTCAGAAATGGTAGTTTTTATTGTTCCTAGAATGTCTATCTCAATGCCCCAACGTAGAAAGTTCCCATGTCATCTCTCCAGTGCCAGAATTCTCTAACTGGGCACTTTTGTAGGGCACTCTTTTGGCCTGGCACTGCTCTGAGTGACAGGCTGAGCTCTCCACCCCCTGAACAAGCCCAATTAACAGCTATGGGGAATTGGGTTTTGTTTAGACAGAAAGCCATGTAGATGAACAGGCAACAAATAATACAAGGGTCATTGTCTATTTTTTTTAAAAGCACATGACAATAAGGATATCTTTACAAGTGTAAAAATGGAAAAAGTTTTGGGAAATTTCCAGTTTCTTAACTGCAACCACCGCATTTTTCTCAGAGATGACTATCTTATTTTCCTTAGCTCTAATGAGAAGGATATTTTATTTATTCATCCTTTTGAAATTAATGTAATATTCCACAAATTATAAGTATTTAGATGCAGGGATTCACACACTTGTTATGCCATCACATCTGGCAGGACTGGAATAGTTTTTATTTGTGTGGTATATAATGTGTGTAGAAAGAATAGAAATTCTATAGCTGTAGGTATGTTTTAGTTCAAAACTGTATCTACACATTAAAACTCCAGTATAAGATTCTGCAACAGAAAAAATGACAGTGTAAACAATAATGAAGTCTGAATAGAGTGTGAGAGTTAGAAAATAGTAACTATTAGAGTTGGTTTCTTAGTTTTGACAAATGAACTGTAAGATACTAAATTAGAGGAAACTGTGTGATTGACATAGGGAAGTCTCTGTGATATCTTTAAAACTTTTTTGTAAGTAAGAAAAGTATTCCGAAATGGAAAGGTAATTAAAATATAAATGCAAAAAAAATTAACATTTTAAAATTATATTTCTAAACTTGACTGCCATTCAATTCAAATATCATGTAGATATACCAATCTTAACAGAAAAAAAAAACAGTTCAATTTTGTTTTTGTTTTCTTTTCATGTCTGGAGCAATTTCATATGTGATCTTATTTGACCCTTGCCACAGCTTTATGATGTAAGGAGAACAAATTAGGATGGAAAACATTTCCTGCTCAAGGTCTCTTAAATGTTAAGTTTTATATATATATATATTTTTTAAGTCATACTTTAACTATTTGCCCCTAAGGATTTGAAAGAGGTCACTTTCATCACAGAATGGAATCTGCCCTACTCTGTTTATTTAGGGAGAGTCAACATTTAGATTTATCTAGAGAGGATTCCCATCTATCTCAGGTCATTTGTGCTTTTGAAGTTACTAGCAGACAAAACCCTGGGTGAGGACCTGGGAAATAGGAGTGAGGGCCAAGAATACTGGATTTTCATTTGGGAAACACATTTTTGACCCAGTTGTAGACTTTATTAAATGTCATGATCCTGGATATATGTTTGTAGCTTCAAATATTTCCCAATGAAATTGAAATGAGCAAGAGCTTGAAGTTGTGCCAGCCAGTCTTCCCAAAAGGTCTTCGAACCTGATACAACAGAGTGTTCTACAGTCCAACGGTCAAAACTATTCTTAATATTCACAGTGGACCACACCTAGCAGACTAGTAGGGCCAAAGCTCATGTTTACAAGGCCAATAACAATCTATCTTTAGTTTGTTTGTTTTCCTCCTTAAAGGAAAAATATTAATAAATATAATCAGAGCAAATATAATTTAGGAAAAATGTTTCTACATGATTATTTTCAATTTTTTCATTTAACACAGACCAGTAACAAAGAATTTGGGGACCAGTATTCTGAGCAACACTGATTTATTGCATAATGCCACTTATATAATTAAAAACACATCGTTCAAAAGAAAAATCCATGATTTATAGGATTGCAGACAAATAAAGAAACACACATCAAACATCTTCTTTAAATGATTGTTTATTATAGAGACAGAGGGGAGAAAAGGAAATTGGAATAAAATAGAACTAATCAATCAAGTGGCTGAGCACAGATGAATGAGAATAATGTACTAGGAGTCTGGCTAACTCCACTTCTACCTCTGTGGGATGGGCGCCCAACACACACACACACACACACACACATACCACGCACACACACACACACACACACACACACTCTTCATCGCTAACTCATTTTCCATCTTCAACTCATCTTATTATCATTAACTTTTTCCTCCCCTTTCCTGAGCTACATTAAACCAATAAGAAATCATCAGGTAGATATATTTTCCCCAGGATTAAATGTATACTTTGTTTTTCACTCTCATCATCTGAATAAACCAAACACATCTACTATAAATACCTTGGCTAATTTACACTGGTTAAAGTCAGAGTCGAGGAATTTTAGATTTTGTAAAGATTTCAAATATGTCATCTATACTTATATTTCTTCATGTCCCACTCACTTTCAATCCACGCACAAGTCTGAAACATAGTCTTTACAGTGTAACTACTAAACATAAGGAGAATTGGGAAAAAAAAGCTATAGTACTTCAAAGGTATATTTAAAAATCTTGATATTTGTCCAATAAATGTTTACTCCTGTCTGCTGATTAAAGAACTCTGCCCTGTAGCTGCAGAATCTGAAGTCATGGTATCAGTATATTTGTTCCCATACTTTTCTTTTCTGTAGGTTTTTCAAAGTGTGTAACCGTGCACAGCACATTATACTGAGACTCCCTATTTTGCAGTGACCTGAGTTTTTTATGCCCAGGAAAGTAAAGGGAAAGGTGGGGTAATAGTTATCTGTGATTTGAGCTGTGAAGAAAAATAATCTGTGTCTATGAGGCTCCAAACTCTTTGTTTCACTTAAAAGTAGACTTCTAAAAGTTTATCAAACAAGATAATCCTTTCAATTTCCATTTATTTGTGGAGATGTGATCCAATTAAGTCTGGACGTACATCTCATGCTTTTGTTCTTAAACTGTAGCCCTTCAACATTCACCACTGAATATTAACAACTAAACAAGTAGAACTTTGAAGTTCATGTTTTTCTCTATCTCATTGGGTTTTAAAATTAACAAAATTAATATGTATTCATCACAAGTCAAACAATATAGAGGTGTATAAAGAGATAGTTAGAAGCCCCTCCCTACCGATCAATGCTGGACTACCCTACATGCAGATCAAATATGTATTTGGAACAGCTACAAAAACAGGGAGTTTTTGAAAGAATGTTATAATTGCTATTTCAGAAAAACCACTGGACAAGTGACTGTGAGAAAAATCAGAAACTTTTTGACTTCTTTATTTTGTGTTTAGTATTTTTATCAAATTTTACATTACAGATTGGTTTGGGAAGAACAAATATGTACAAATAATGCATATATGTCAAGATTATATTTTATTCAAAATGTATATGCATATAAACAAGATTATATTTTATTCAAAATGTATATGCATATAAACATTGTAGAACTGTTTTTATCTCAAAATTTCACTTATTACTTTGTAAATGTTTCCATGTTCATAATGAAATATAATGCTTATTATGTAATCAATGTTTTCTATTCATTGTACTAATAAACCACCTTGCTTATCCATTCTTCCACTGCTAAATAATTTCTAAATAATTTCTAATAAAACAAACTTGCTTATTCATTCTTCTACTGCTAAATAATTTCACTGTTGTTAAATATATGGCTATATTTATATTTCTGTACCTAGCTATTTTCTTTTTCGAAGATAATTTTCTTGGGATAAACCACTGGGGTGATATTATTGCATCAAAATATATTATTATTTATATGACTCTTCCTATCTATGACCAAATCGCCCACCTAAAGGACATTATATACTGACAAAGGGTAAACTGTATGCATTCTGAGTTTAGAAGTAGTTCAGAGCATGACGAGGTGGGAGCAGGAAAGGTTGGAGGCATGATGAAGGACAGGAAGGAGATTGCCATTATCCTGGCAAGAGATGTTGTATATCCCAGCTGAAATGTGGCAATGTGTACAGAAAAGGAAATGAATATGATAAATGTTTAGGGGGTGGATCTATGATATGGGGAAGGAGGAATAAGGAAGACTGGAGGATGACTTATTCGTTTTTTTGGAACTTGAGAACTGGATGGAATAAAGCAGGTTTGGGAGAGAGGCTAGTACTGTACGCGATATTCTCAGTATCCAGCACAGTGGCATTCGATACATCAATATATGTTAATTGAATGAATGTTTTACATATACATGAATAAATTAATGCTGCAAACAACAAATCAACATCCCTATTTCCCAAAGATTTGCAAGCACTTGGTTGTATATCTGGTTGATTTACTGTTTTTATTTCAATGGGATATTTTAAAATCAGGATGCATGAGAACAAGGAAGTGAGAGAATTAAGAAAGAAATTGTGCAAAAGAAGAGAATCCAAAGCCAAAGCTTAGGATTTCAGAACAACCCGATCCTCCCTTCATAGCTTTAGTCAATTACTTTACACGGTTAACCTTATACCAACTTAAAGACTTAACTATTTCTTACAGAAAGTTGGGGCTCCCTAATTTCAAGATCCCTGGATTCAGAACGAAGTAATGGCTCCACTCTGCTGACTTGTTAGTGAGGGACTGAGAAGACTGTTTCCATAAAGCTCTCTGCTCTGAGTTTTGGTCCTTTCAGAGTGCCCACATCTGGCCACTGGAGTCTGGACTCAAAAAGTTTTGCTGGGAGAATCCCCAAACAGCCTATGTCTTCAGCTGCACTTCGGGCACTATTCACTTTAATTATGTGGTTGTGACTTGTGCTTTTGTTTTTATATCAAATTTTTTCTCCTTGGATTACTGTATTTTCCTGTGTTTATCTAATATCCCCTGGACAGCAAAAGCTATGATTTTTATTTCCATCATAACTCCCCCCCCAAAAGGTATAATATTTAGCATAAAGTGAAAACTCAGCAACTACCGATGATCGCCCAACTGTAATTACCAAATTGAAGGAAAGTGATGATTTTTAATGGTCAATCATAGGTACCACGTATCTAGTCTTAGGAAACAAAATGTTTATTGAAATGGCATGTAGATAAATTATCACCAGCATAAAACTGTTAGTGGAGTTTTCAACATGGGTTCTTTTTTTCTCTTAAAATGAAGTGAGGCTTTACAAGTCCATTGTCCCATATGAAAAATAGTATATTTCTCTGTTCAGATAAAGTCCTTTAAAAAAAGTAAATCACTTTTGAAATTGTCTTTTAAACGTCTCCAGCCTATGACCAAAACAAAAATATATTAAAGAGATATAATTCTCTCCATTTAAAAAGAATTAAATATGAATGATTTAGGGGTAATACACATGGAAAAAATAGGCATTTGAAATGCTAGAATTTACTCCTATTTTATTAGCATGTACTAAAATATTTAAGAAATAGTTTTTTAAAATCACCAAGACAAAATGACGTGTGATCATTAAAATGAAAAAATATGGCAATTATTTCACATATACCTAAGAAATATGCTAAAATGTTATCTCATCAGATAAACACATTTTAAATAACTCTGAGTTCACTAATTTGGGAATACAGTTCAAAGTAAGTTTTAATTTCCATTTAAAGCTAAATGTCCTTAACAAAAGACAAAATTAATAAATACGGTATAAGAAAATGAGAAGAAACTTTCAGAAAACTTTCTGAAACTTTGTGGGTTAAAAGAAATGTACATTTAATTCTCAGGGCAAAATGACTTAATCATATTCTATTTCAACGTGGTGCTCTGGTCTGACCTGTTTAGCTCCCCCAAGGTGGTGCTGCTGCCCTTCTCCAATGGCGAGTCTGTTAAATGGGATGATCTTCATGGTGGTCTTCTTCATGGAATACCAACGAGATTTCCAAGTGGCCCAAATAATGCCATTATCATAACCATTAGGAGTAGATGATGCTGAGTAAGTGCCACCTAAGACAAATTGTAGAGGTGCATATCATTGCTCTTGGATTTCCTTACTTCAGAGAGTTTATAAAACTGTCAGTTATGAAGTCCATTGTCATATCACTAACTGATATTTTCACTAACTGATATAACACTAACTGAAAGTATCAGTTAAAATAAGTTTATTATTAAATAATCCCTTACATCTGTGTTGTATTTCCTGGCCACATCCATACTTTAAATATATTCACTACTAATAGGGCTAGAACCCCAATTTCCCCAACTGGTCTCTCTCCCTAAGCTTAGCCATCCTGGACTTGGCTATATGGACCATCTTTCTACAAACAATTTAGAATGGCAGGAGTCACAACTCCAGATCAGATGGTCTCAGGTCATCTGAATATACAATTTTACTGCAAAGTATAAGAGACTTTAGAAAACTCCCCTGGAATGTTATTTTGCATCCCCATTATAAAGTGGAGACTAGGTTGATTTGCCAACTCCCTGTCCCTGGGCATCAGATCGCATGTAATTTTGTAAGGCATTGTCTGAATCTAACAGTGGTGTATACCACAGGCTAGCAACATGGCTGCTCTGCAAGCACCTTCCATGAGAATTTCTTCTAATTATATGGTTTGTAGGTGCAAAGATAAATTAGATTTCTAAAAAAAAAAAAGTGTTGTGAAAACCAAAAAGTAAATTTAAATAATTTTTAGGAAGGTTTTAAACCATCTATTGGCTGGTACAGTACCCTGAGGAGGTAAGATTGCTCATCTTAATGGTTTTTAGCACCAGCGGGCTTCTCCACACATAACTGTTGGATAGTAACAGTAGCTGTCAGTAAGTAAAATCGGTGTTCAGGACAATTCCAGCCTTAAAGCAAACTATAGCTTGCCTTTCTCTCCTTCCCCCACCCATCCTAAAATAAGTGTCTACATTCCTCAGGCTGGACTCCTCTTCTCTCAAGCTTTCATGGACCCCTGCCCTTCTCAATAATTCCCTGCTCTTTACTCCAATCCTCCAGGCACTTGCTCACTGCTCACTGGTTATATCTGATACATAGCTTCCATGATGCTAAGCCACACTATAACGTGTTAACAAGCACAAATATGGTAATGTTAGTTCATCTAGATTACATATATGGTAAGTCTGGAGGAGATACCTAACTCAAAGTGTCATCTCTGATAGTGGTAGTTTCAAGCTCAGTGACAAACCACTGAATATTTTGCAGCAAGTGGATTTCTTGTAGAGGGACCAATTTGAGGTATAAGCATAGTACTTTACAATTTTGATTTAAAATCAAGAACTATATAATAAGCCCCCTAATCTCTTTATTAATCATTTCTCATTTCTTTCTATCTCTTTATACCTTTTTTAAAGATAAAGACTATACACTAACTCATATATCTAAGGGAGAAAGCCATACCTTGGTAATAAATCCCGTTGAGGTGGCCAGCGTGACACTTGTTCATCCACCAACCAGATCCATCCTGTTCAGCACAATTGCCTTCAAATTTATCATTGTCATTGTCCCAGGTACTGAACTGCATGCCATTGTGGGATGTGAAAAACTTGTCACTAGGATCATCGCCAAAATCATAGCCATCAAAGGCATCCCCTGCATCTCCACTGATGAAGTAGGCGTATGTTAGACGGTATTTGTCACTTTCAGGTCCCACCTTGAACATGGCATAGTCTGCAGTACTGTAAAGAAGGCCAAAGAGAAATCAAATCTTGAGTCTCATTAGGGACCTCAAAAGTTCCATCTTCCACAGGACACTTGTTCAGGATTTTTAACTTTGCTTCTTATATCTGAAATGTGCTCATCGAATAAGGTTTTCTGCAAATTTGGCAAGAGGCAATAGCTGTATGAACCAGTTCAGAGTTCATCAGTGCCACCCACAATGGTCTAGAAGCCTTTAGGGCATCTCGCCGAAAACTGAAAACTTCAGTCGTTTTAATGCTCTTTGCTTATTAGGATCCTAATATCAAACCCAGGTGTGTGGATTAATCTGACTAATTTTATATTTTCCACTTTTATCTAAGTGTTTTTAGCATTGTGCACACAGTTATCATAAAGCATAGTAATTAGCTGACAGTGAGTGACTATTAATTAATGTACCCAACTTCAAGGAGCTACAGCTCCTTCAGCCACTCATACCATCTGAAGGGTGAGGTGCTAAAAGGTTTTTATTTCCCAAGGCAGCATTGTAGAGACAAGAAGGAGGGTTTCCTAGAGCATTGTATGAAAGAAGTGGTTCCTGTGTTGGCCCACAAAACATGAGATAGAGGATCAGAGAGAGCTTCCCCTGGAAAAGAAAATTGTGAATAAGGGCCAGAATTCTATGGAGTGCAGGGAAGAAAGGGCCTTGGTGCATGAAGAGAGATTTCCAGAAAGTATTTAGTTTCTTCCCTGATCTCCAGTATTTGGGAAATGAGAGGTGTTCTGACAGGAGCAAATCTACTGACTATGGTACCTTCTGGGTAATAATTTTAAAAATAAATATACTTATTTGGCCACAAAATACGTTTCGTTATTTCAAGGACATAACAAGAGGTTTGGATATTTTTCTGAATTTTAATTAGATATACAATGTTCAGATAGCTCTGAGAATAGAGGGGATCTATCTCAGCAAAGGAGCCAGCTAATTTAATTTTAATGTAGCTCATGGATTTGACTGAATGAATGGTAATTAAACCACTAGGAAATCTGAAGAAGCTGGATTTGCTTTTCAGCCAAGATAGTCATTAAGAGGATGGGCTATAGAGTCAAACGACCTGAGTTCAAATCCAGTCATTACCATATGCCTGCAATGTGACCTTGGAAAAGTCCATCTGTAAAATGGGATTAATAAGAGTAACTGTCTCATGATGGAGTTATTAGGATTAGATTAAATTATAATTTCATGCTCAATTTGTGGTAAATATTAAATGCTCAATAAATATTAGCAATTATTCTGTATGGGTCCAGGGTAAGTAGACTGTATCAAGGCACTCTGACCAGCCTGGTTAGGGCCTGTCTCTTTGCACTGCCCAAGAACCAAACTGACTTCTGGGGAAGAGAGCTGGATGTGCTCTTTGCATTTGTCAGGCTGTCTCTGCCATTGGTCTGTTGATGGTTGCAAAGTGCACATTCCAGACAACAAAGAGAAGTCCTTTCTAAACAGTACCTGGTTCTGCCTTGCCAGTCTTCCAGCTGCACTCTTAACACATATGGGATGGCCGACTGTGTGCTTATCAAATGAATTTTCTCATTTCCCAGCCAGAATTCTGTGGTGTCAGTAGGAGACAGATGTCCAAATCCTTCTTTGTATTGAATCCAATTTTTCTTAAAGTCCACACTGCCATCAAGCCTCTAAATACACAATTGCATGGGCAAAAGGAGAGATCAGACTATCAGTGCACATAAAGAAAACATTATAAACATTTGTCGAAAATATGGAGGGTATGATTCCATCATTTACTAACTAAATGACTTTGGTTAAGCTGCCTCGGTTTCCTCATCTGTCAAATAAGAATAATGATGCTTACTTCTTAGGGTTCATGCAGGGATTATAAGACAGGATGTAAGAGAAATACTTAAAAGAGTGCCTGGCACATGGTAAACTCTAAATTAGCGGTAATTTTTAAAAGACACTTGGAGGACTTCAGCACTCCAGCTTGATATTGTTGATTCTTGCACCGATGTTGGAAAGGTCAACCTATTATTGCTCAACCTGTTTACCAACTAGAGCTTCCATCACTCCCTCCCTCTGAGCGCCCCCTGCAGGACTAGTTGTAACAGAGGTCAAAGGTCAACAGAAGTTACAGAGGCTGTCAGAGGCTGGTAGAGGAAACAGAGGGTCCTTGTCTTGGAACAGCCCAACTCTGTCCTCTGGGGAACTTCATCTTCTTGTAATGGGCAGCCATAGGTCTTGACCTACCTGATGAAAGAGGTCTCTTCTAGTTTTCTGTCACTATGATGCTGTGATTGTGTATTATCATGAATCTATAGCAGCAGTGCTAGTTTAACATAGAGTAGAAGCATGAATTTTGAAACCAGACTGACTTTTTCACAGACTAGTTATGTGATCTTGGGCAAGTTACTTAACTTCTTGTGCCGAAGTGTCCTCTTCTGTAAAAAGTGGTAATAATTATATCTACCTCATAGGGAAGTTGTGAAAATTACCTGAGTTCATGTTCATAAGGCACTTGTAAAAGTATCCAGTGCAGGGCAGACGTTTATTTTGGTGTTTATTAAACACACATGGTGAGGAAAAACATACCTTCTGAAGCACAGTCCATCCATTTCCAGATGCATCGATTTCACAGTAGACTAAGAACTGCTGCTTAGCTGTCAGAGGTTTGATAAAGTAAAGCCCACTCACTTTGGCTCCCTTGTTGGCAATATCTTGACAATCTAAAGAAGAAGAAACCTTTACTGTGGTATGAAATCCAGCAAAAACTGTTTCAGCCTTAAAAATAAGCTTTTAACATGTTGCAAGCTATTCATTTCCCACATTTTCTTCTCACATCATCATTCCTTTCACACTATTTTTAGCTACTTAGGAAAAGTCTAAGCAATTGGACACTTTAGATTTAATGGCTAGACACTTTCAAAACTATTCCTATACATTCCAATACATAAAATCTCCTTTACTTCATATATTAGCTTTGATGAACATAATCCCGACATCGACCTTTCACTTACCTTTCCCAGTTGTATCCTGTATTTGTACTGTGTCTTTGCAAGGTTCCTGACACTGTCCTTCGAGCTGGGATACCTTCTGCTTCAGGTTAAGGATCTTTTGATTATTTGAATTATATATATCCTGCAAATATCTACAAGCAGAAGAATAAGATAGCAGAGTGTTCCTTTCAGAGATATAATTTCATATTTTAATTTAAAAATACTACCCTGTCTTCTCAAGAATTATTTTCTGGTCTATTATTCTGTTTTTGAAAAAATTATAAAATTATGTTACTAAATTAAAATTCTAAGCTTTCTGGAAAAGAAGATAACAAAGTCTTTGCCAATTAAAAAATGTCATTGTCATTAAACAATGCTCTTTCTGATTTTTACCAACTGCGTCAAAGGCAGCAGATAATGACCTAAGTGGGCAAAGAGCCTGGTTCATAGGAAGACTGCTTGATGATAATTCTTAGCACTGCATATTCTTAAAGAAGGAAAGACTCTGTTTAGTAATTCACATGTGCTGAAGCATCATTTCTTTTTCACTTGTGTATCTACTGAAGATCTATTTAAGGACTTTAATCTATAACTTACATGGAAAAAGTATCTGGGACATTATCTTACATAAAATAAAGCAACAGGCACTTCTCCAACCTTCTTAATGTTTCTATTTACATAGCTTTGGAAAAGGCTGGGGTAAGTGAAAATTGTTGCTTTTGGAATTTCTCACAGGGTTGCTTGTACATATTCAGAAATGATAGAAAACTGTCTATGATGCACAGACTATTGTGTCTTTCTTTGAAGTAAAGAAAGATAAACAAACTATTTCTAAGGTCTCCACTGGACCTTAGAAAATTTCTGCACAGTCGTCTCCTTCAACTTCAATGATGGGCAATAATAATGCAACGTAGAAAGCTAATAATAATCACAGCAATAATAACCATGCCCCTCTGATACCAAAAGAGGAGAAATCCCTCCTGGGCTCCTTCTCCCTAGCCATCATCCACCATTTATCGTAATTTCTTACGCTGCTTTGAAAACAATTCAGAAAAAAAATTGAGGAAGAAACTAAAATTGTATCTGTGACCCTATGCTCAGAAAGTTTATGAGGCCACGGAAGCTGTTAACAGAGACATTTCTCTTCCAGGTGAAAGGAGGAGAATGCATAATTGCAGGTCATTGTCCCATGATCGACACAGCTTTACAATGTTTGGTACACTCAGTTTCTTAAAACACATTTTTTTTTCTGTTCTACCGTCAATATAATTTACTTTTGTAGCTAAGATCCTTCCTATGCTTCTGCTTGCAAATTCCTCACCACTGATCCGTTGACAGTGTTATAAAGAGAATTCTACTTTTGGCACCCAAATTCCCATTTGAATTTATGTGGTAAGACAAATGAGGGTGGGGAAAACATTGTGATAATATGATGATAACAGCATTTGAAGACATTAGAGCATCTTTCTCCCACATGATAATGAAAAAGCAATTATAACTCAATACAATTCATATTGCACTAAAAAAGTACTACCTCCATTATGTTCAAGATGGATATTATAAATGCAGAAAAAAGATTACTTCCACTGAAGTGCGGAATATTAAATAAAAACGAAATCACTCTTGGAGGATGAGTTAAAACAAAAATGCTCACCGAATATTTGTTTCGTGTGTTATAATCAATGCTTCATATTTTATAATCTCTTCCATCATTTTCTTGTAATCCTTAGTAGCACTGTCTATCTTATCTGTAATATGGGATCAGAGACATAAAAATGATTAGGCAAATAGAACAACTAAAACAATAGCAGGAGAACTTTGCAAATTACTTTCTCAGTCGCTGGTATTTAGTTTCTTACTTGGTTTTGGTGGGTCATCGGGATTATAGTTGACTTGGATCGCTTTGATCAGTTCTTTGGCTTCTGATGTTCTGTTTTCAACTTGACCTAAGATGTCTTCCAAAGTGTATAGGTCCTTGTCTATTTCATTCTGGTAGTTAGACAGGAAATCTGCAATTCCACATGTGGTTGGGCAATAACTACCCTGAAAATACAACAGTAGAGTGATTTAAAATACAGATAAAAGTTACCCTTAAAAAATCTATTAATAAAAACAGGTAAAACCTAGCCTATGTTAGAAACAGAGTTTAAAATGCCAAATAATATTTGTGAGAGAATTGCTTTTATTACTCTGCCCCTCTCCAGGTTAAACACAGTGAGAAACATAAAAACTACTTACAAATCTTTCATCTAAGATGCAGCAGTTGTCTCTGGTAGCAACATACTAGAGAAGAAAAATGCAGAAATTTTACTAGTTTATCATATATTTTCTTATTTTTCAGCTTTCCGTTTAAAACAAAAATATGTCTTGTAGACAGCACACTTACTGCCAAGCATGTTGAAGAGAGCAAGAAAAGAATGTAGAAGTAGAGAATTAAATTCCGGGGGTGCAAGGACCAACTCATGATGTTGGGGTGCCCTGTGCTCCGAGCCCTGTAAGTGTCAGCACTGTGGCCTCCCAGGCTCCAATTGTCCCTTTATATAAGTTCCAAGGATGGCCAGAGCCGCCACTGGCTAGACCTGATCACGGGGCCTTCTTACCAGGCCCCCGACCTCTACTCAGTCAGGTCCCCAGATTGCGCACACAGGTTTAAGCTCCTCCTTTTTGGCCCAGCTCAACTTTTCTCCTCTGCAGCCAATTCACCTGCAAAGGCTAGTGAAGCATTAGCCATTGCTAAGAGGAGGGAGGGGAGCCTGGGAGGTCTGTGATGCAACCTCTTCCAGTATGCCGCTGAGAGAGCAAACACAGAGTGCTGACCTCGACCGGAACAAAGCCAGCCCAACCTTAAGACAGAGCCTGATGCCCTTCCCCAAATTACCGGAAGCCCTTTCTCAGTCCAAGGATTAGGTAACAATTACTTTTAACGAGTGGGTATGGCAGAGGGAGATTCAGCTTTCCACCACGTCCCAATATGTCAGTATTCCCAGAAACAAATGACACTGGAGATGTATTCCTGCTCCTCTTTGTTGCCCATTGTCTTTCCTTCCTTCCTTTCTTCCTTCCTTCCTTCCCTCCTTCCTTCCTTCCTTCCTTCTTTCAAAGCTTCTTCCTTCTGGCTTCTTCCAACTTCCTTCCTTCCTTCCTTCCTTCCTTCCTTCCTTCCTTCCTTCCTTCCTTCCACTTCTTCTTCCTTCCTTCCTTCTTTCCATCCTTCCTTCCTTCCTTTCCTTCTTTCTTTCTCTCCTTCTTTTCTTTCTATTAAGATATAATTGACCTATAACATTATATTAGTTTCAGGTGTACAACATAATGATTTGATATTTGTGTGTACTGCAAAATGATCACCACAAATAAGTCTGATTAACATCCGTCACCACATATAGTTAAATAACTTCTTTTCTTGTGATGAAAACTTTTACAACTTACTCTCTTAACAACTTTCAAATACACAATATTGTATTATTAATTATGGTCACCATGCTGTACATTACATCCCCAGGACTTGTTTATTTTATAATTGGAGGTTTGTGACTCTTGACCACCTTCACACATATGTTGGCCATTTTCATTGCTTCTCAGTTCTCAATGAGCTTTTGAGCTCCACTCTCCTTTTGTCTTAAAGAAATGGCACATGGCACCACATCTGCCACAGAAGGGAAATGAGTCAGGAGCCTATTTTATGATTTCCTAAAGTTCTATCTAGTCACTTCGGAGGAAAACCTGAATACAGGAGGCAGGGGCTAGAAAAATCCACCTTCCGTATGTGTGACTAGAAGCATATCTGGAGGAAAAGGGTAAAATGAATTATTAGGGGAGGGCTGTCTTGTTTGTTCTGCCCCTTGAGCTTCCTGGTATATTGGGAAAACACATCTACTATCATCCCCTATTGATAATCTATAATTGTGCATTACCACTATTATTAATATCCCTATTTTTTGGTTGTCCTTCATTTTCTCCTTTGAAACCAAGCTTATTGAAAATTTTGATTAAATACATTAGTGGGAGAAATCCATCCAGGTTGAAAGAAATGTTAACAATTTTAATGTGTGATCCTAAATCTTTACAAAAGAATATTTCTTTTGACTTGAAATAGAGATAAACATTCCTACTCAGTAAACGATTGATAATTATTATAACAAAATGAATATATCAAAACCAGATTAGTTGCTTTTTCTTTCCTCTTTAATAGTTTCATCTGACTTATCAGCTATTGCCAATCAGTTCATTGTATCACCAGCCAATTAAAGTCTCACTATCTTCCTCGTCCTCCTCATCTATTTGTCTAATTAGTTTTTAAAGCTTGTTTTTAAAACTATTTTCACAGTGTCACTTCTATTTTATTCCTACTTTCTATTTCCACTGTCAACATCCTAGAGGAGGTCCTCTTATTTCTTGTCTAGGCTGCCTGTTGATTGATCTCCCTTCCTCCACTCCAGTCACCTCCTGCTGCAAACCATTTGTCACAGATTAATCCTCCTATAATGTAGTTCTGATTATGACATTCACCTTCTCAAAACCCTTCAGTGACCCCTTATTTCCAGCCATAATGAATGTAAACATAATAATTGTCCCCTCCTTCCTTTGCTGCCTTTTCTCTCTTAATTCTATTTCCTATACCCCCTAGTCTAACCCATTCGAATCACATAATATCCCCTCGATGTGCACCATGTAGTCTTCTTAGACTGCATTTTTCTTTTTATATGTAGATCCCTCTGCCTGAATTGCTTTTATACACACTCCTGCATCTCTGCCTGTCCAATTCCTATACAACCTGACAATCTTTTATCATGACTCCTTCGCCCTCCAAAACAAAAACCAAAACTCCAGAAGCCTCTTCCATAGCATTTATAGCAACCTCATATTGTATGTACATAAATTCAGTATCTGTCTCATTAGATGATAAACTTATTTGTATGGCTACTATGCCTAGCATAGCAATATTTAACACTCAATAATGATTTGATGGCATTGAATTGAATTGGGCTGAAAATAAGCCTTTCAAGTTTACGCCTTTAGTACAACTCAAAACTTCCAAATTGCAAAAATAAAAGACTTTGGCAAGAGTGATTATGTAAAAGTAAATGATCAATCAGAAAGTAGCTATTGATAAAGTAGGTGTATAAAATCACTAATCAGAAATCAATAGCTATCATCTATAAAAACAACAGCCAGTTAAAATATATAATGAGAGGGAAAAATCACACTTACAACTTCAACCACACACAGACAACTAGATACAATGTCTAAGAAAACATTTTAAAAGTAATAGGCAGACTCAATATCATTAAAAATTCCAAACAATAGTTTAGGGATATAAAATAAGAATTGAAAAAATAAAAATCATGCTCTATTTCTAAATTTAAAAAGTCAATTAAAACGTCAGTGAGTTCCATGACAATTGAGAACTGTATCAATATTACAATAAAACTATAAACAAGATGCTTTCTTCTTTCTCTTTCTTATTTTCTTTCCTTTTTAAAAGAATTAGATTAGCTGTTTCTAAAGCTCAACTGGAAGAAAAAGATTATCTTGGAAAATTCTAAACGAGAAAAAGAATAAGGACAAAAATGTCTCTCAAATATTAAAACTTATTATAAATCCATAATTTTTTAAACAATATGATACTGGTCCACAGTAGGTAGATAAGTATTGTCAAGTTATAGGTCTAAATATATTTGTATATTTAGTATGATAAAGTTGGTATTACATATAAGTAAAGACAGAAAAAAATTAATTATTAAAAATATGGCATTGTGGTATTAGGAGAGTTGGGAAGCTATCTGGGCAAAAAAATTAAGTGATATGCATATCTAACTTCTTATGCCAAAGTAAATTACAGATTAACAGATATCAAAATATAAAAGACGAATTCACAAAAATATTGGAAGAAAATCTGAGAAAATCATAATACTTGAGTATGGAAGGTCTATTTAAATAAAACTCAAATCCCGAGACTGATGAATTTTGACTACATTAAAAAAATTTCCCAGCCAAAAACAAAAACAAAAACAAAAACCTCTATGTACAGCATCAAAGGCAAAATACAAAAAGACGACAGAGTGGATATACATACATGTAAGCATATACATTGAATTTCATTTCAAGATTACACACTAGAGTCTACCAGTGTTTGCCTTTGTGGAGAGGTATGAGGACAGAGGATGAAGGAAAAGGTTGAGAAAAAAGCCTTCATTTTCTCTATATACTTTGACTTTTGAATATATGCATATTACCTATCCCACAAATACATATAATTGAAATATGTAATTATTGATCATTCACAATTTATTTGTTAACTAGTAATTATTTCTTGATTATTTTTTATTTGAATATAAAAGGTGACTAAGGTATTACTTTTTTTAAATTGCTTTTTAAGGAGAGTATAGCTCTACTGAGGGAAATATGCATAAGTAGTTGTTAAGAGCTCTGGATCTGTCTGCCTGGGTTTGAATCTCATCTCCAAAACTTATTAGCTGTATCACTCAATACAAGTTACTGAATCTCTCTGAGTTTCAGTATCATGTTAATAAAACAGAAATAGTATTTATAATAGTACTTCATAGGACTGTTACCAGGATTCAATGAAATAATGTGCTGAGCAAATTGCCTGATCCACAGAAAATGTTAAGTAAATGTTTAAAAGGTGTTTGAATTATCAAATGCAATAAAGTGACAACTGGATTTTGTATAAATAGGTATTTCATTTCATAGAATTATAAGAGGGACCATTATTGGTAGATTTGGTTCATGGAGAACAAGCTTTGTTGTTTCAGCTATAGAAAGTTCTCCAATAAATGACCTGTTGCTACTAACTGCAGGCTGATTCTGAATGCTCCCCAGAGAAGAAAGCATCTGATGGTCTAATTTAGGTGGAGATGCCACATAAATTCCACTAATCAGAGATGAAATAATAACAGAACTAGACAGCATGTCTTGTGTGAAGGTGTACTTCCTATCAGGAACAGAGTTCAAGCAAAGCATGTCAGACAGCGCATATTGTCATTGTGATTTTTTTTTGCCAGAAGACGGAAAATGACTTGTCCAAATTAGAATTCTTTCTGATTGATAACTTTGTGTTAAATCTTTTATGTATAATACATAATCTCATATGCACAGGGTTAATAAACACTTGAAGAAGCTGGAGATTCTATCTTGCTCAATTTTAGAAGTATAGTACTTGTGCTCCTGGCTTTTTGCTGACTTGCATTGGAATCTGAGACATGTCATCACAACTGTAGAGAAAAGACTTTTTTTTTTTTTTTTACCACAATCTCAAGTCATACATCAGAAACCTATTAGGTAAGATGTTCTCTGAGAGAAAATGGCCAACAGTGATTTAGTGGCTTACATTGGTCCTGCATTCAGTCACTGGGTTTATTAAATTTTAACTAGTTGTTCCCTTCCATGTTTTGGCCAGTTTTTTCCCTCTGATAAATTATAAATGATTAATGAATTCCAGGAAAGAAGACTATGTCTTAAATCAAATTTCTTCTACTTCCATGTTTATTTTCTGAGAAAATAGCATGGGTAGTATTTAAGCCAAAAAAATCATTTAATTTAAATCAGAGGTCAATGGACCTGTTTATTGAAATAATAATTCCCAAGTTGCCTATCATCCAACTGTTTGTGTTCTGATTTGAAAATATAACATCTACCGCTAACAGTCTTCATGTATATTGATAATTCACTCCATGATCCCCTCGTCTGTTTTGTTCATCTCTGCTCCCAAACGGTTTGCTGAATTCAAATTTGATTTGGTAAAGTTCATTTAAGACTTCCTGACCTGGCACAGTGATATAGGCCTGAAGGAATAAAAGAAAGTGCTGTTGATTTTGAGCATCTTTTTTATATTCGATTTCTATCTGTAGTTTAGTTGTTGCTGTTTTGTGTATTCTCTCACTTAATCCACACAGCAAGCCTAGGGAGTAGACAGATTATCTTCATTTTATAAAGGAAGAAAGAGAATCTTTGAGAGATCATGCTGATATATGTAAGGTCACCGTATGAGAACAAGGATTCAGACCCATGGGCCCAATGCCTGTACTCTTAACCAGGCCTCTAAATGTCATCATGAAGCGCTCCTTGATTTAAGGTGATATGCAGATACAAGATGTTATTATGAAAGTGATTAAGAGTGTAATGGGTTCCTAACAGAGGTTATGGCTTTAATAATATGATGTATGTATGCATAGAAAGATAGATAGATAGATAGATAGATAGATAGATAGATAGATAGATAGATAGATAGATAGATAATAGATGTGTGCATGTGATTGTATGAACATGTATTTACATCTATCTTGTCTATCTAATCTGCCTCTCTATCTCCTTGTCTGGGTTAGAAACAATGTTGGCTGATGATAGTCTTTTACAATCTTTCTCAAATCTAGATTTTTATTGTTTTATGCCTGTATTTTCAGTCCAACTGTAGATGGAAGTAGGTTATCAATGCTAACCGCATTGTTCAAGTTCAACAGGACTTGATGAATTGAATTCTCTCAGTAACTTAAAGGAAGATACATTTGTTAGGAAGTCCAAGGAAGTTCAAATCAATGCTGGCAAAAATATATCTATTTTTCTAATAAGTAAACCATTTATAGATCTAAGCTAAAGTTATAACCTGACTCCTCAGAGTTGGATTGCCCCAAACTAGGCAGAAAGAAAATGACCTGTTGGCATGTTGAAAACCAGTCTAACCTAATAGTAAAAATATACCACTAAGAGAAACAAAGTTACCTGTTAAAATATTTGCTTTGTTAATAAAAATAGCCCAGGGAAAGTGAAAATGAAAATATTTTTTGAGTGTCTATGAACAATGTGCTTTTAGTTTCACTATGTAAATCAAAGGCAGAAAAGCAACATCCAGCATGTAATATGGAGGTCTCGCTGGGGCAGGCCAGCAGCCACAAGGGGATTTTGAGCTTCTTAACTATAAAGCTTCATCCATTGTACCAGTTGGGACATCTGGCCGAGGGGTAGAGGTGTTCAAAAAGTGCTATAGGTGGGATTTAGACAATTAAGCAACTGAGTGCCCAGAGGAAGAAGGATTGTCCCAATCAGAATTACATCCACAGCTCAAAATGGCTGAGAATGTTTAGCCATTTTTAATACTGGCTGGAGATTAAGGGTTCTGCGGCTGCCCTGGATTGAAACAAATTGGAATGGAGAAGTTAGATTTCAATGTTTGCTGCGCCAGATTCCTGGCTTGTTTGTTTGTTTGTTTTTCTAGCTTTATATAATTTACAATTTGAGATCCTTTACTCTATGAAAAAATTTCCCCTCTAAATGTGATCAGCAGAAGAATTATAAGAGCGAGCGAGTGTGGTAAAAACAAAACAAAGAAAGGGGCCAAGTCACATTCACAAGTTACATCCCTCTGAGGAAAACTCTGGTCTTTTTGTCAAATAAACTACTTTTAGAGAAAAAAAATTATATAGTATTCCCAAAGAAGGAAGGATGGTAGAAAGAATAGAAAATGTTATTAGGTCAACAAAATGATTCATCTGATATTACTTAATGCACACATTTGATTTGCTTCAGTCTTGAACGAGGGCAAATGAAATATTTATAAGACTTGTATCCTTGTGTTAAATTCTAACTACTTGGGTGAGTGTACTACCTAACTATAGTCCTTTCAATTCAAAGTTAAATCCATAAAGAATATCCTGTGCACAAAAGTTAACTTTTATTGACAATTCAAAAGACCTTGCTTCACCCGTGAAAGGTGACATATGTTACCCTTCTTAAAATGTGGATTGCTGTGTGTGCTTTACCTTGAGTGGTGGAGCAGTGACCTCCACTTGGTAAACAAAGATATGATTTGTAAAAGCCCAAATATTTACTGAATGTTTTGCAAGGAAGACCAGAGTATAAACCACATTCTTGGTTGGTAATTATTGTGCCAGGTTACCAAGAAACAACCTGCCTGCAGGACTAACTAGAACAAGCTCATCCATAAAGAAACAAAGTAGGTCAAAATTCAGAATGCTGTGTTTCATCTTTTATAAACAACATAGGAAATTCTATTTACCAAAGGAACAACACAGGAAATTCTATTTACCAAGATCCAGGAAATCTATTGCTTAATTATGTATCCCTCTGAGTCAGAAGAAAACCCCGTATTCTCATATCAAGACTTCCTGCGGATCTCACTCAATATGCTTTATTAAGTTAATTTCCCCATTATAAATTCATGGCTCTTTAATATTGCATCATCTCATTATGGGTATGGAAAGCCCCTCCCTTATATCCCCTCCTTATATTTTCCTGATATGGTAAACTGCCTCTAGTTTTGATTCCGAAACTGTACTGAATTATCTCAGGAAAATTCCTAAATTAATGCTTAATCAAATATACACCCCCAAATTTGGTTAAAGGGTAACTGCATACTGTGCCATGATATTCATCTGCTGGTGTTCAGACTGAATGTTTATTGAGCATGTACTATTTACCAGGCTCTCCTCATTCAGTACAATGTAAAAATTAGACAAATTCCCTACTGTCGAGAATGGAGGGACAGAGGCAATAAACAACATTTTACATAATGTCAATTGGTGACAGAGGCTGTTAACAAAAATAAATAAGGGTTAATGGAATGAGAGATACTCCAGCCAGTGGCTAATTGAGCTATGGTGGTTTGGGAAGCACTCTACCACAGGGTGACATAAGATGACAGGTGACATAAGGTGACATTTGCTGGATTTATGATGATGTTAGTCACAAAACTCATGGCTGGCTCACTATTGCCATCTGCAGGTTGAAAGCTGACATACATATTTCCTTGATTTGGGGCTGTCAGAGATTTGACATGTCCAGGACGTGAGAGAGTGAAAACAAAATAGAGGGACACTGTGAAAGCTAGCCCAAACACACCGTGAAGTCCATCTGTACATTACCGTCTTGTCTGATGTCGTATGATAGAGCTTCGATAATGTCATTCCCCTCATCCAAAACCTCCAAGGACGCCCTCTCTCCTGTTTAATTAAATACAAACTTCTCAGCCTTCTCTTTAAGCTTCTCTACAAAATATGCCCAATATAACCTATTAGCCAGATTGCCTAAATGAGGTATCACAACTGTGTAAAAATTTAAGATATTTTTATAATCATGTAATAATTAGTTAGGTAAGCCCCATGAAGGTAAGGATTTTTATCCATGGCTATCTGTAGCACTCAATAAACACTTGTTGAATGAATAAAGTATAGTTTACTAAAATATTACTAAGTATGAAATATTACTAAAACACTAGAATGAAATACTAAAATGCAATTTGAGGCCAAGCACATGACCATTAAGGGGTTTACAAGATCAGTCAAGAAAAGACCAATTTAATCAGCCTTGAAAACATCTGTCTCAGATCAAAATCTTCACAGTTGAGCCAGGCAATCAGACACTACAGGGAGGCTCAGTAACAAAACGTGTAAAGCAGCTGCCCACGGACGATCCCATGGGCTGATTCTTCCATGACTCCATTTGAGTGGCATCAGAGGGGAGAAAGATACTTACTGTGACTTTTTGACTAAATGGACCTTACATGTATTTAATAATTTTTGGAAAACAAAAGCAAAACTATATAATCCTTTAAAAACAAATCCAAGTTTGAATGGTGTCAAATTAAGCTGACAAAGTCCCAGAATGCCACGAAACTAGGAAGAATTTCCCAGAGCTAGTGGTCATTGCTTCTCCTGATCCACTGAATGAAGTATAAGGAAAGAAGGCTACACACAGGCCTCTGAGCTACTCTCACTTGCCTAACCAAATTGTATACCTCAACAAAGTTAAATAAAATACTAGAAGGTGGGGAAATGAGGGAATTCACAGAGCGTTGTGTTTTGGAGTTCTGACAAGCATTCGTTCTAACTTAAAAAAGATGTCTGGAGCACATAGGACCAGGGATAGCATGTATGGTAAAGCAAGTCAAGTGACCTTTACCTGCCCCTTTCCTTAGTCTTGTCCGTCCTGGCCTGTGCTCTGGCCAAACTCACTTACCTGTGTCCCAAGCCAGCACCAAGAAGAGGGGTCATGGCCTACATCTGGGAAGTTCTCGTGGGGGTTGGATTGTAGGTTTTGGGGTTTCCCGCTCCCCTCCATTCCTCAACTACAACTTGCAATTGAACCTCAGACTGCCACACCTCTGCTATAGGGAAACATCTCGTGGCCTCCCAGCTTGGCCTCGGCACCCTACCCTACTTGGGTGTGTAGTGGTACCTTCTTTCTCCTTTCAGGAATCCCTACCTACTTCCTGCTTTCCCAAGAACAGGATCTGATATACTTATCTGGAGTAAGGTATGAATGACTGATCTGGCCTAATGTATTATCTCTACTAAGATTGAAATTTGAACTTGAGATAAAACTAGAAAACTAAAACTAGGAGCTTCTAAAATGGAATTTGAGGAAACAGCTATTAGGAGAGAATTATAGGATCAAATAGCAAATTAAGTGACTAAGAGTAGTTAGATAAAGCAATTTCGTGGTGTAAGGACAATATTTTAAGTATTTAGACTTTCTTCCACATGACTCTTTCCTAAAAATGCTCCTTAGATTTTTTTATTTTGTTTAAAAAGTCAGATTCCTCGGCCCCTTTCCAGGTCTACTGAATCAGAGTATCTAGGTATGGACCCGGGAATCTGCATTTTTATTATCAAGCTTCCCCAGATGATTGCTATAGTATGCAGGGGACTCACTGCCTTACACTACACTGAAGAGTAATCACACCTGCTTTACGTAAAAAGACCCATTTCTACTCAGCAATTTCAATGCTCCTATAATGCCTCTTTGTTATATTTTATGCTGAAAGCACACTGAAATTATTTCTTGTTGCAAAAAGAATTTTTAAAAATCAGTTGCTTCTATTTAAGTTAAAATTAAATTTTTGGTAATCAATTTCCTGATATGTATTGCTTTATGAGTATTGCTTCAATGCTGCCAAAAGAATGACAAATAGGCTGGCATCAAGCCCAATGCCTTAACACATTGCAGAAACCCTTGCACACAGAAGGTGTTTAAGAAATAGTATAGAGAGATTCAAGCACTTTAAAGAAATAAACTAGAAAGGAGTAGTCTATTTAGGAAGGGAATGGATTGGGAGGAGAGGTTCAAAGATAATAACTTGGAAAAATAGGAGAGATAATAGGGGACTATTAACATAAACAGAAAAGTAAGAAGGAAAAATTGATTTAGGGGAGAGAGAAAATGAGTCAAATTTCCAGCATTTTAAGTGTGAGCGGTAGTGAGACCTCTAATAGGTGGTGGCATCAGAATACTGGAGACAGAGTTTTGGGAATGAAAACCAAGTTCAGTCAATAGGGAACGAGTGTTTCCAAGAAGAAAACAAGGCGTGAAAATAAAAGGGCCTAAGGACAGAACTTGGACCTGAATTTAAGCCTAACAGAATAGACAGAGAATGAAAGAATGACTCTGTCCCTACTTCACGCCCCAATCCTACAGACATGCCAAAGACTTTCAGACCTCTAAAATAAAATCCTATGGACCTGAGTTCACCTGTGTATCTGGGCTTTGAAATGCTTTCAAATTAAAAAATAATAAACAATATTCTGTGTAGAGTACCTTTGCTGTTAGATAATATGTCCGATGATACAGAATGAATAGTGGAGTAGCCATTTTACTTATTTCATATTTTATGGAGCCAGAAGCAGGTCAATTGTCTAGTAAATAAATTTTATTCATTAGCATATTCTGTGAAATTATCCTCTTAGTCGTGCTGAATTTCTTGAGGGGCTTAAAGGAATCTGTTCGATTGCATTGTAAATGGGTTTACTACAACATATGTCATGGTCGATGGCTATGATTACATAATATTGACTAGAGCTAGTGACCCAAGTACAAGGAACTTAGAAGTATGTTTTATTTTAAGGCCCTACAATGGAAGACAGACTCTCTTAGATATGTAGTGTAACAGAGCCGCCTGCTGGTGAAGTTATTTCACTGTTAGATAACAAGTGTGAATACATACCTATCCATTCAAACTGCCTCATAGAGTCTTGTAGGTAAATTATCCCTCTACTCATTCCTTTTGTATGTGTAAAAATGATTGTCTGATTGTTAAATTTGTCTGCTTTTGTGCTGATGAAGAGATGGTAAGGTGGGAATAAATCATTAGCCAGTATTAATCACCAGCATTTGAAGTGGGTCCTCTGATCAGAACACTGAACTTAGAATCTGGGCATGTGACACGCCTGGGAGAGACATAGATTCTGGGAGTGTTTGGGCGTACTTCCTACTGGATCTTAGGATGTTACATGAGTAAACCAAAGATGATCCTCTGTACTGGTGGGTTGTTGATTTCTTTACAGGAGGCTGTGACCCATGAACTCAAAAGCCTGTGGGTGCCAAAGCCAAATTTTCATATTTAAAACGCATCGACTGTTTTTAACACAGCCTAAATAAGCAGACTTTTAGCTATTGAGAACTGGCCTGTTTTGCAAACCCTGAGGAACTACATTTAACTTCTGATGGCCCATAAATAAGATAAACATTGTAGCCCTTAAAGACCCAGTCTGCTGCTGCCCTTTGGAGCTCCCCCATCCAGGGACTCCCAGAGGGGCTGCTGAGCAGCCTCACCTAGACATGAGAGTCTTCTCTCTCAGACCCTCTCCTCGGGGTTGGCGGGGGAGTCCCTTACCCTCCTCTTCTTCCCTGTGCTGCCATAGCCTCTGGATGGTCCCATGCTATGCGGGACGCCTCTCTTTTGCTCCCCCATGCAAACTTGTCAAAGTGTTGCCCAAATAAAATTTGCTGTGTGCTACTCCCACCTCATATCTTTTCCTTGATCATCCCTAGAAGCTCTCCAACTCACAAATTTGAGCAAGATAGGCCTTGCTTCCACAGGGGAAAAGAAACGATCTTCATAAACAGATAAATCAAGCTGTTTGTGTGGCATACACCTTCTGTGCCTCCTCTTTGAATGCTCTTGTTTCCCTTCAGAAAGCAACACTGTTGCTCAAATAGGGGCAAAGAGGGCCTCGCTACTGCTGCTTCTGGTTATTCCTTCTTACAGGGTCCGGGGGGGCCTGGCCACAAAAGGGATGAAGCTCAGTGTGTAGATGAGGTAAGTGTGTTCAGGGAGGAGTTGTCCCAGCTGTAGGCAAATGGGTACACCTTAGTCTGGCTCTGAGTTTGGTCAAGGGCCACCTATGTTCTTGGCATCACCAGTGGGATGCAAGAATGGTGGAGCTATTTGGAGAGGTGGTCCAGCCCAGTGTTAGGCCTGAGAAAGAACACCAACCAACTGAAACTAAAGCCCAGAGCTCAGTTTGAAGGTTAGGAAAGCTTCACACACTTCTAGGCGATTCCTTCTCCCTCTGTATGGCTGAATATACGAAAATAGCATCTCCCCTCCCACGGTAAGTTAAGGATCGGACTGGCTGTTAGTGTCTTGCCTGCACCACTTTTTAGCTCCATTATCCTGGACAATTATTAGCCTCTTTTGTCTAAGTTTCCTTGTCTGTAAGATGGAGACAATAACAGTACCCACACTGTAGGTTTGTCGTGAAGATTAAATGAGATCACAGTTAATTTTTTTCGAACCAAGGCAGTACAACACGAGAGCTAGATTGCCTGGGTTTAAATTCCAGCTTTAAAACTTCTAGCTGTGGTACCTTGGGTAAGGTACTTATGTCCCTGTCTCAGTTTCCTCAACTGTAAAACTGAGATAATTCTATTACCTATCTCCTAGGGTTGTTTTATTTCATGTGTTAAGAAATGTAAAAAAATAAAGCTCTTAGAACAGCTTCTGGTAAATAAAGTTTCTTCACTGACCTGGGTGGAGAAACAAAGCTGGCGTTGATGCAATCCCCTGTTTCAGGAGTCCCCAACCTCTGGGCCGCTGACTGGTACCCGGCTGTGGCCTGTTAGGAACCTGACACAGCAGGAGGAGAGTGGCTGGCAGGGGAGTGAAGCTTCATTTATATTTGCAGCTGCTCTCGGCTCATTGGTCATTAGATTCTCATAGGAGCACTGGTCCTTGGTACCAAAAAGGTTGAGGACTGCTGGTCAAGGTCGCCACTAGCAGTTTCTTGGAAGAGAAGTCAGGGGTTCTCATATCTTGTTGGATTTTTCTTTCTTAAACTCAGAATTTGGAAAGGAATGGGGAGTGAGGCAGGATCTTTAAATCTTTGAGGCGTACTCCAAAAACGGAGGAAAGGAGGTGAGCCAGCAACCTTCCAGGTATGTTTTGTGGTGATGGTTGCAGTCACTCCAGCGCAGGGTGTCAGGAACTGGCGTCCTAAGACCAGGGCTCAGGGCGTGGGCGGGATCCGGCCAGCAGGGGGCGCGCGGGGTGCCGTCACCCTGCATGGCCAACCAGCGAGTGCGCGCGGGCGGTCCGGCTCCCGGCTGTCCCTCATGCGGACGCCGGCAGTATCTGGGCGCTGCCCTTGCTGCGGGGGACTCTCCCGTTTGGGTTCAAGCTCTAGTACCCCGTGGGCGGCCGCCTGGGACGCGAGGCCTCGGATACTGGGCATCCCGGCCAAAGCCAGCGCGGGCGAGCGGCCGGGGTTGGAAGGCTGCGCCCTGCGCTTCTGCTGCGCCTCCGCTTTCTGGGGAGACATCATGGCAGCAGGTAACCGAAAGGCAGCCAGAGCCCCGCACTCACCCCCACTGAGTCTCTACTGCCTGGCGTTACCGGAAGGAAAGGTGGGAAGGTTGGCGCGAGGAGCTAGCTGCAGCCCCGGAGGTAGACACCAGGTGCGGGGGCCAGAGTCCCAGCCGTGGCACTTGGACCTCTGGAGAATATAGAGCCCCACGGCTGGGCTTTTCTCCGCCACGCATCCCGGCTTTGCAGAGATCTTTCCTCTCCCCAGGGAGCGTTGGCCCGGTGCCGGCCCTGGCTCAGTCTCTTCGTGGAAAAATGCCAGCTTTCCCCGCTTTCTCTGGCCTGGGACCGCCAGCCACTCCCTCCCCGCCCCGTCCTGAGTAACTTTTCTTCCTGTCCATCTTTTCATCAACCTCCCGCTCTTCCTCCCCTTGGAAATCTTCACTTCCTAGTCTGCCAAATTAATTGTTCAGCAGATGTTGGCAATAGAGTGGACTCCTAAATTAAACGGTTGAGCCTCCTTGGTTGATGGCGGTTGTGAATTTGGGGGAAGGAGTTAGGACCGTTAAAACGGGCTTTTCTATCTGAATGGTTTAGAGTTGTCTTTTAGAGAGGCTTGGTTCTCTCAAAATTAGTTTGACTTACTAAAATCTAAAGTAAAAATATATCCTTCTCTCCCACCTTTGGATACCTTGATAAAGAAATCAATTGAAGGAAAGAGGATGGGGAATCAGATCTTCGTTATTCAATCCTTTTCTACATATACAAAGTGCTAGTAACAAGAGAATCAGGCCTGAGGGATATTTATTGATCAGTTTATTTACATGGACGTCATCTAGTGAAGTACAATGGACAAATAATTCTTTTTGCGGAGTTGTAAATATTACTTCATATACCTGGGCATGCCCTGGATGCAGTGTCTGCTCACTTCATTTGTTTTGAGTGCAATTGTCTCTGTCATGAAATACTAGACCTTTGTTTGACTGTTGATGTTCATTCCTTGTTTTTATAGTCTTAATGTTCTTTTAGAATCCCCATCCTGAATTACAGTTATGATGGGAAGGATGACATCATAATATGTTATCGAAGAGGAGCCTGCTCCGGGATTCAAGAAACATGGCTACCTTCTGAAGGCTTGTGTTTAGTGTTGGGTTCTGGGTCCAGTTCTGCTGCTAATTGACTAGGTAACCTTGGTCATTCAATTTATTTAATGTCTTGGAACCTTGTTTTTCACATTTCATGGGACCTGGGACTAATAACCTCCACCTGTTTGGTCAATGACTGCTAAATTCAGTGGCCAATCATGGTGCTCATCTTCTTTGATCTATCAGTGGTTTTGGACAAAATTGATCACTGTCTCCTTAAAATGCTTTCTTCTTGCAGTCTCCTGAAGTTTCTCAGTTTTCCTGACTGGTTCTCTCAAAGCTAAAGTTTGGAGCGGCCTCTTCTCTGACTTACTTACCCTTCTGGTGCTCTCTTCTGTGATATTTAGCATCAATACCTTGATAGATTCTACATTTCTGCCTCCAACATGGACTTGTCCTGTTCTTACATCCCTGTTCAGGTACCCAGCTGCCTGCATGACATCTTCTAAAAAGGCATCTCAGGAGAAGCATATTTAAAGCAGAACTGATCTTCACCCCCTCCAATCTGCTTCTCCCCTAGTCTTATCTATCTCAGTAAATGGCAGCACCATCTTTCCATGCTCAGGCCAGAACCGTTGCAGTCAAACTTGTTTTCCACCATCATTCTAGTCTAAACCACCACCTCCCTAATTAGACTGTAGCAGTAGCCTCCTACTTAGTCTCCCTGGTTTTCCCCTTTGCCCTTCTATAGCCATAAAATATGTATACACACAGCACTGACCTTACTGAGGACTGTTGTATAGGCCATATTCTTGAGACTCTGAGTTAGTATCGAAACCCACATGTCACGGAGACTTGTGATGTGAGTTAGCTCTGAGACCTAGTCCCGGTTCTGTATTCTAATGGGTGGAGATTTAAGAATCAGAGACTGTAGGACTGCTTAGATCAATGGAGGCCACTTCTGAACCTCCCTTAGGTTCCCAAGCAGCCCTGTTTTGGTTGTGATGTACTCTTTCCCTGATTTGCAACTCTTTCCTCAGTAATCTTGCAGGCTCACAGTAACTTCAAGAAGAACCCAGAGAGCCTGCGGAACTTCCCCTCCTCCCCCTTACCCCCACCCCGACCCAGCTGCACCTCCCTGGGCAGCCAGTAAATGTCTGTTTTCCAATGAAAGAAAAGGGTATCGTAACAACTCAGGACTGGGATCAGGTTTTATTCATTTTGATCTGGCACAGTGCCTCTCACACATAGTATGTCAGATATTTATCAATTGTACATAGGTTTATTCTTCAGAAATATCTATTCTCATATTCATCAAGTATTCTGGAATAACATAATTGTTCTAGTTTAACATTTACTCATCAGTAAATATTTCTTGAGCATTGTGCTGGGCCTTGGGAATATAAAACAGAAACAACTTATTTCCTGAACCCAAGATCATTTTTTTTTTGGTCTTTCTTTGTTTTATCTTTAGATTTATACCACATTCATCATGTCGTTTACCTTTCAAAAATCCAAGACTCTCAATGAGGAATAAGAACCGTTTTTGTAAATGTAAACCATAGAGAAATAACTCAAGATGATTATTTCTATCTTCTCATCTCTTTTTTAAAAAGTTGTAGTTAACACAGAGTACAGGGAAGTTCATTCATTAAAGTCTTTGGTAGCCCTCAGCCCCACAGTTAGAGTGGGGCCGAGTTGCTTTCAGCTCATCCTCACAGAGGGTGACTTCAGTGAGGGTGCCTCCCAGCCCTTGGGACAGAGTCGTCTAGCTAGGCCTCTGCTGCTTCTGCATCTTTGCCCCCTCCCTTTGGGCTTTGGGCTGCTTGCAGGTTCCTGAATACTGAAGAGAAGGCAGACTGACAGCCAGTTCTGCTCTTCTTGAAATTTTCCACTGTGTCTTGTTCAGATGCCTTTCCTCCAGAAAGCAGATTTCATGAGCCACTCCATTTGTTTCTGGACTATTGAAACACTGACAGATATGACTTAAGAATCTCGACAAGGAGACATTTAAAAATACATGACACTAATTTGCAATGCAGTTGGATTTTACATTGTCTCTGAAGCCTACTACGGTGGTCACTTGAACTATCCATCAGCCACAAAGCGGGTTTTGTCTGATTTTTGTAGCATCCATTTGTTCTTGTCTTCCTTTTCTCCCTTACCGCAATATTCCCACGATCGCAGACACAACCACTTGTGCCCTGTTTGAATTTCACACTTTTGCTAAACATCTTGACGTGAAATCCCAAAGTCAGATTTTTCTTCCTTCTCTGAAATCACTGATGAAAAGATTCTGTTTTGTATGGAGTCTGTAGAATGGCTTAATTGGAGATGGACAAACGTTTCTAGGAGGGCTAGGAGGGAACTGCTTCTCATCTCAAAAGGGTTGCTGTGGACCTTTCTGAGCTCAAGTGTCATGGAGAAATAACAATCAATTATAGGACCATTTATCTTTCAGTAAGTCTCCTATTTTCTATTTCAGTAATTCTCGTATGTATATGGCATCATGTCTGAGTTTACCCTTTTATGATGGTAAAAGCCGTCCATCGTCTTAGACGGTATTGAAGTTGCATTATACTGGGAAAAATGTGTAAATGACTATCTCAGTGATTAAGGACTACTTCTAACATTGCACTGATTTTCATGTAGTTACTTAAGACTTGGCTGTGGCAAGGTCTCTAACTTAGTGGAAAACATTTCCACCTGTGAGGAACGTTTGCATTGAACCTTTACAGTAGGTTTTAGGAATTTCAACATGTCAGAATAAAGGATTCTATGGCAGTTATAAGAAATTAGAAGCATAAGTAATGCTTAGGTGTGCCATGATAGCTTATGAAAAATGAGAACTGTGATGTGAAGATACCTTTAAGAAGAAGAGCTGTTTTGAGATGTACTCTCTTATTCATTCAACCATTAATTCAACCAACTTTGCTAAGTACCCATCAGGTACAGTGCTGGAGTTGAGGGACACCAAACTAAGGCAAAGCTCTTACATACACTGTTTAGGGAGAAGAGTATCTTATAACTATTTTTTTTAGACCTATGTCTCTTGTGTTCTATTTTCGGAATTGCCTTTGAGGTTTTTACTAAGAAACTAACTTAAAGACAACCAGTTATGTTAGAATGATGGAAGTAGGAACGCTAGGGCCTCGATTAGAGCAGGTTATCCCTTTGACCTCACATGTTTCCATCATACCCAAAATGCGAGGGGCAGGACTGGGTTTTGCCTGAATTGATTAAGAGCTTGAAACAGCAAATGTGATTTAGACTTGATGGATTGGAAATATTTCTTTTACAAAGATATTATTGCCATTGAAGGAAGTAATTTCTGGAGAACACTAGGAATAGAGAAATCTGCTGCCACTGCTACGGATATTTTTCTGTTTTCTCGTCTTTTGCATTATCCTATAATAATTTATTTTTCCTTTAGTCAGCATGATGGAATGGGTCATCGCCCCAATGTGGCAGTGCTTGAATGTAAAGTACAGTGACCAAAAACTCATTAAGATAGAAAGGGTTTCCAGGGGCATACCCCCAAAGTGCATATGTATGTATGCACAACTTCTGAATTTGGATAATCCAAAAGATATATGGTTTTACTCACATTTTTAAAATTATGTTTAAATTATTATTAAACTTAAATTTTAAAGGATAAATTTATACTTTGTGCTGAAGAACTTGAGGAACTTCTAGTTCCTCAGCTACATCATCCATAGTCACTCTTACTCCAAGCTACCCTTTTGGTTTACTGCATGCATCTCTTTCTTTGATCTATCAACTAAATGTGAAATAATTGGCTTCTCCTAAGAATTGGTGTTGGATTTTAGTGATGAATTCTCAGGACATATACAGTGTTGGAAATTTTAGATTTTAATAAAACTTTGGATTTTAATATACAGTGTTGGAAATTTTAGATTTTAATAAAACTTTAGATTTTAATAAAACTGCTATGGATCATAAAAGAGAAGTGATTAAGTTGTTTAGTTATTATCCTTATTTCACCTACTTGGTTATAATGCAAGTTCAGTTTTTTTTTTTTAACATACTGTTAGACCTTTCCATTGATTGATTAAATTCTCAGATTCACATAGGATTAGTTCTTTTCAGACAACATAAATATTACAATGATTTAATATTTAATGTAGCCTTGCAAGTAATTAAAGATTGATTAGTCTGTTACCTTTGAGTTGACTAAATACACTTTAAAATGAATAGCACATTCATGTTTATATTTTAGGACTTGGCTTATGTTCCTGATTTTGTACAGACTGCCGTGGCTCTATATATAAAGGACATTCACGAAAAAAGGTGACCTGAAAGATATTTGTCATTAAGTCATCTTAATTTCCCATATTAGTGGCATATCAAATTTTAAGAGGATAATTTAAATAATTACCTTTTATTATCTAAAAGTAAACAATTAAATTAGATAAAGATCGAAAATTAAATAATTGGCATTAGATGAAAGAATCTTTAAAAATATAGCCACTGTTTACCATCAGCATATTTGGGTTGATTTCCAGTCAGAGAGTTAGAATCATGCTGTTGGTTGGCTCTCTGAGCCTGGGTCTTTTATGGCTCAGGGCAAATCTTATTATGATGGCTCCCCGGAATCAGAGTGAAACTTGTGGCTCTGGGACCCATAAAAGCTGCCAACCATACTTGAAACAAATCCAAGACTCTGGCTTCACTATCATAGTGCTGTGATTTATTGAGCTAACAAAGAAAGTCTTTCGTACGTGGGTACTAAAGTAACTTCAAGTGGCATTACTAAGTATCTCTTACGTACTGAAAATACTTCTCTGCTTAAGAAGGATAAATCCCTTAAAATATGTTGTTGTTTAAGATCTTTAAGATAAAGAGCTTTGAGTAATTAGTAGTCTGGATGTAGTTATGTACCCTTTGGTTTTATTGTTGCTGCATCTCAAAATACACCAGCAAGGAGGGTCTGTTTTTAAAAAATATCATTATTTTTCACTAGGGGGAGCTATATGCTCCTTTAAAGATCAGTTACCCTGAAAAAGAGTAAGGCAAAAAGCAAGCAAGGTGTCAGACTGAAACTTCTTATGAACTCAAAGTGCTGGTAGTAAAATTGGTAGTAAAATTGGACAAGTTAGATGTTTCAGGCAAGCATCCAGCTTTTCATTGGTGCCGTTAGGACCGTCTGAGCTTGGTTCTCTGTGAAATGCAAAGGGTGTAAAATCCTATTTGCGAAATGCAAACAATTTTTGAAGGTTCTTGGTTACTTGCACTAGCTGTCAGGAACCCACAAAAACCAATTGACTCATTTGTCTGAGTGTAAACAGAACAGATCTGCTAATTAGCTTTATCTTACTCAAGCCTTTGGCCCCTGGCACATAGGACTGCTGAATGTCCTGTCTGTGCAGGTTTAGATTTATGATTTGTGAAAACTGCCGGGGAGATAACCTTGCAGAGCTGCCTATTTCTGTATAAATTGTGTATTTGTAGTTCATCTGTATCCTTCTTCTAAAAAAGAGGTTCTTATTTTTACACTACCGAAAAAGTAACTGACAGTAAATTTGCTGCCGTAACTGTCCATTGATTTATTTAAAATATGATGTTACTATTAACATGTGGCAGACTTCTGCTTTAAGAGTCCCAATGTGATGACAAATATGCAAAATCTTACTCAAGAGAATTAAACCATAGGTCTGTTTTTCCTTTATAAAAGGAAAATACTCCCAGAGAGATTTTAATTTGTTTAATCTGTTTATAGAAAACAAATATGGAAACAATAATACCTTGAAGCAGGTCCTCGCCTGGGAATATCAGAGCTTGACCTTTAATAGCCAAAACCTGCCTATTCCTGTTGTAATAATAACTGAACACGATGTAAAATATACTTCCTATAATATATAACAGTTGTTATATGTATGTGTATGTTATGTTATATCTTATAGGTATGTTTTGTAATACATATAAAACACCGAATGCCTATTGGTGACTTGAGGACAGAGCAGTCCCAGCTTTAACCTTTGGTGGTGAACAAAGTGTGCTCAGCAACTTCAGAACTTCTGTAAAGCGATTACATGTTCTTTTTATGAATGACCATATCTAAGCAGCTTCAGCTAGTGCTGTGGTGGTTGACACAATTTTCAGGAGCTTTGCCCTGTTTTCCATATCTCTAGCCTGAGTTCTTTTTTGTAGTGGGGGTAAAGGGGGAGTTGTGAGACCACCCTATAACCATGTTCTCTCCAGTGCTTTGGTGAGCCTTGTTCAGGGTTGATGAAACATATTTATCACCAGGGTCAAAGAAGAGAGTCAGTCCCAAACAGATTAAACAAAAAGAAAGCCATACAGGTAAAATATAGTGCAACTGTCTAAAACCAAAAACTATGATTGTAAGAGCATCCAAAGAGGAAAGACAACACACAAACATCAACGATTAGATTGATAGCACACCTCCGAACAGTAAAATTAGATACCCAAAGATTGTGCAATAGTGTCCATGAAGTAAAATGACTGTCATTCTAGAATTGTATGCCCAGGTGAACCAGCATGGTAGAATGAGGGTAATGCTGACAGATCACCTGATAAACAGTGCTACAGGAAATGCCACTTAAAAAAAAAAGTAATGTAAATATTCAGGAGAGTGTTTTTACTCACATCATTTTATGCCTTGAACTATTTGAAGCATATATGAGTCATTGGACAAAATGATGCCTAAGCAGTTTTGTTTGTTTTAATCAAAAGCTTTAATCTGACCTGGGTTAAAAACAATAACAGTGATGTTTTATTTCCCAAAGAGTAAGACCAATAAGCAAGGCCCCGCATCTTGGTGCTGATGGAGTACTGTGTCATCAGAGCTATGGTGCCAGGACCTCTCATTCGTGCTGTAAGTTTAAGGGGAGAACACATGCATTACCTTCAGCTTATCTTTGTTTCACTTACTAACACACAGTTGATTTGCTTTGGCCATTATAAAATGTGTTTTCAAGTTTGTAAACGTTAAAAGCAAGCCGAAATAAATAAATTGCTTTTGTAATTGAGGTTTAATATGCCCGGTGTACCAAAAGTCATACAGTGAATTTCAAACTTGATTTTGTAGAACAACGATATTCCATTAAAAAGTGGTAGAATATTTATTGTTGTTGTTGTTAGCTGAGTTATTCAGAGATGACCATGTGAAACTGGTTTATAAACTGACATATGCGGTTGGTATAATAATTTCTTCATCTCTATTCAATACCCCCAGGCTTTATATTCAATACCTCGGAATCCTATAGAATCTTAAGGTAATTAGAAAAGTCTTTAGAGTTTGAGGACCCTTCTATATTAGGGGACTATTTTGATTTTGTCAATTTTGTAATCGTAATTTTTCTTAAACTTTGATGTATTAACCCTTTCCTGGACAAATTCCCTGCTCTTGGTGTGCCTCCATTTAATCCCTTAGGTGTTTGAAGTTCTTTGTTGTGAAATATTCTCAAGTCAAATCTGGCTTCTTGAGAGTAGTGGAGCCTCTTTCTCTACATATGGAGAGAGAACAGTGATATTGTGTTATGTAGATAGAAGGGATGATTCATATTTTGGGCTTTTTGGATCTCCCCCGTTCACCCGTTCTGACACAACCCAGTATATAACTGCTCTTATGAGGTTTTGTTCTCTAGTTTTAAGTCCTCACTCTCCCAGGAGAGGCTGCTTCTAAAGCCAGATCATTTCATATTGATCCTCAAATCTGGCTGCAGCTGTTCCTCAAGCAGACTCTTCCTTCTCTCCCTTTTCCAACCAGTTTTATCTCTTTAGGGCCTAGCTCTTACTGAAATTGATTTCCCTTTTCCTCTCTTTTTTTTCCTCCCACTCAAGAAGTACTGTTCTTTGTAATTTTGTTTTTGCTAATATTTTGAGGAAATTGTGTACTATGTATACTCAGGCTGCTTCCAGTATTATCATTATCTCTTACTATATTTGTGACTTAGGGAAGTTATATAACCTCTAGGCCTCTGCTTCCTTATCTTCATATCTACATGGGTGGTTATGAAGATTAAATAAAGAAACCAGGTGAAACACTTAATACAGTGTCTGTGAGGCTCCAACAAGCATGTTAATTGTTACTAGAAATATGGTGAACAGTATGAAAGAGAGTGTTCAGAAAGCCTAGAGAATTTATACCTAGGGTCTCAAACCTGTTTTGAAGAAGAAAAGAAAGTCCTCCAGAGGAAGTTTGGTCACTGTGATTTCAGGGATCATAAGGTGAATTAAAACTCTGAGTTCCAAACCCTGTAACAAAAATGCTGTATTTAAAATAGAAATGCCTGTATTCCCTAAGCAGATAATACAATAAACTTTTTTTGTAATAGTTCACATTTCCTTAGTGTGTAATCATTTGTTTTATCAAACTTGAGACATATACCAAAAAGTCCTTCATTCCTTATCTTTCCAGCTAGCACCACCTTACTCAAAAAAAAGAGAAATGTACCCAACATAAGACAAGAAAAAATCAGGCATTCGAAAAGCAATACTGCCTACCCTTTCCTCCATTTGACTTTTAAGTTGAGATCTTCAGGGTGGATATAATTTGTTCTGGGAAAAAACAAAGGTTCCAAGTAGAAGAAACTGCACTGCACATTCCAGGGCCTGAAGGCACATGGTGGAGGGATGCAGGAACTGAGAAGCCTGGATGGTGAGATGGAGAGAAAAAGCTGGAAAGATGGTGAGAGGCGAGCCCTGGAGAAGTAGGCAGGAGCTAGAAGGCAGAGGACTCTGAATGTCATCATTAGGATTTTATACTTTATCTTGACCACAAATCAAGAACCAGTAAAGAAAAGTAAAAGCAAAGAAATGACAATGAATGACATAAGTTCTAAAGTGATCATTCCAGCTACATAGTGATTTAGGAGCATCAGACAGGAATAGTAGGCTATTGCCAGAAGTGAGTCGAGAGGTAGTGGCTTGAGTGAGGGAAGGAACTGAGAACAGTGTACTGATAAAATAATTGTTTAGGAGGTAGACCTGGCAAGATCTGATAATGGAGGGAATGTACAAGGTCAAAGAAAAGCGAGTTCTAGGCTTTTGGACACAGCACCAGGATTATATTTTAAAAAATAATAATAACAAGGAAAAAACCCATAGGAGGAAAAAAAATGGCATAGATGATAGAGGCTCTGTTCATCCCTCTGGCGACTAAACCAAAGTTGTGATGGAAACAAGGAGCAGCAACAAGGAAACATCGCCTGGGATCTAGATGAACAAGCCATACAACTAGGGAGAAACCCAAGAAATCACCCTGCAATGGCAGAAGTCAGGACAGAGCGAGGACGCAGGGCAGAGGCTTTGGCTAAATTTGGCCTGCAGCTGAATCCCTCTCAGGACTGTGCCACTGGACACCTACTTCACAAATCTACACTAATAAGACTGGGAGACTTAGGAACTTTGCTTAGTACATAGAAATAGACACGGAAAGGCAGCCAAAATGGGAAGACAAAGAAGCAGAAACCATATGGGAGAACAGAACAAAGATCCAGATATAATGGACTCAAGTAATCTAAGAGATGCAGAGTTCAAAACACTGGTTATAAAGATGCTCAATGAACTTTTGGGAAGTGTAGATAAATTCAGTGAGAACTTCAGCAAAGAGATAAAAAACACAAAAATGGAAATCGAAATTATAAAAGGGAACCAGTCTGAAATGAAGATCACATTATCTGAGATGAGAAGTATATTAAATGGAATAAACAAAGGAATAAACAAAGTAAATAAAGAAAAGGATCAAATGACCTATCTAGAGGATGGGAAAGCCAAGGACACTCAACCAGAGTGACAAGAAAAAAGATGCCAAGACTTATAAAATTATAAAAATAATTTAAGGAGCATATGGGACACTATTAAGGGTCAAAATATCCATCTGATTGGCATACCTAAGGGAAAACAAGATGTTGAATAGCTGTTTGAAGAAATAATGATGGAAAACTTCCCTAATCTGGTGAAGGAAATGAACATAAAACCCAAGGAAGCTCAGAGAATCCCCAAAACCAGGGATCTAAATACACCTACACCAAGACGCATCATAATTTAAATGCCAAAGGTTAAATACAAAGAAAGAATATTAAAAGCAGCAAGAGAAAAGCAGATAGTTACCTACAAGGGAATACCCATAAGACTGACACCTGATTTCTCAAAAGAAACTATGCAGGACAGAAGGGCAAGCTTGGCACAAAATATTTGATGTGATTAAGACCCACAATTTACAACCAAGGATACTTTATTCAGCAAAGCTATCATTTAGAGTTGAAGGACAGATAAAGAGCTACTCAGACAAAATTAAGCTAAAGGAATTTATTACCACCAAGCCAGTACTCCAGGAAATGTTGGAGGGACTTCTTTAAGAAGAAAGAATAAAGAATGGTAACAACTACATTCCTATTGATAAGTACCTCAAATGGAAAAGAATTAAGTGCTCCAACCAAAAGATAGAGTGGATGAATGGATGTTGCCTGCGTACAAGAGACTCACTTCAGATTAAAAGACACACATAGATTAAAAGGAAGGGGATGGAAAAAGATATTGCTTTGATGGACCTAGAAGGTATTTAAGTCAGACAGAAAAAGATAAACACTATATGTTTTCACTTATATGTGGAATCTAAGGAATAAAAAGAACAAACTCATCAGAAAAAGACTCACAAATATAGTGGGCGATTTGGTGATGGACAGAGGGGAAGGGGGTTGGGGGAGGTGGGAGAATGGGGCGAAGGGTTAAAGAAGTACAAATTAGTAGCTGATGGATGGTCACAGGATGAGGAACACGGCAGAGGGAATGCAGTTAGCGTTAATATGTTGGCTAGGTGGAGGGCCAGGGGAGGGAGGGAGCAATTGAGGGGATCGTTCTATGAACTATATAGATGTCTAACCAATGTACTGTATACTTGAAACTAATTAAAATATTAAAACTCATAAACACCTTAAAAATCTAATAATAAGGAAATGGTAGTACACTATCATTAATTATGTTTATAATAATTATAAAACAGGAAAGACACATTATTTAATTTCAGGAAAATAAATGCATGATTATAAAAGTATACCAGTTATTCTGATTTAAAATGGTGAAAATATAGACATTAAAATTCTATAAATAGGGACAGATCAGGATAGGATTTATAACAGCTACCGTGGTTCATAGTGGCTTAATGAGTAATTTCTTCTCGATCTCTCTTTTTTTACTTTTCAAATATTCTCTGATGAGCAAGTATTTTATAATAAGAAATTATTTACACAATAAAATAACATGGACAAGAAGATTTATTTTAAAGGAAAATAACTTGTCACTTATACTTTGTTATTTGTAGAAATCTAAATTTTTATTTGTGGCATGTTTAAAATATAACAAGGCCGCAGAAATGTTTCCTTAGGGGCAAAGTTGGCATTATTCACTTTTTATGTTGAATGACATCTGCAAATTATTATGAATTAACTAGTTTAAAAATGTTTGGAATGGTTTTCTGTGTTTAACACTATGTGGCAGCTCATTTAATCCTCGTGTGAACCCATGTAGGGTGGCCCCATGTGTTGGCCACATAGTTTACATGACCATGTGTGGAAACCCTAAAACATAGAGGGATCTGGGCTCCCAAGGCCACTGAGCGCTAGACCCATGCTGTAACCACTGTTCACTCAACACTGTGTCTCTCTGGTCCTTCCAAGCGAAAAGCTGCACAAGGACTGGGACTCCCTGTTGTTGGTTGGTCACTGCTATGTCCTCTAGTAATGCAAGGTCATTTTAAAAAATACGGTTAATCAAAAAAAAAAGAAAGTAAAATACAATAATAATCCCACTACATATAACTACAGTGAACATTTTGGTGTATATCCTTTCAGCCATCTATACATGAATGTACACACATATGCTTCATATATAAACTATTATTATATGTGTGTAATGAAAGCCTGGCTCCGTTTTTGACATTTGATTGCTGATAGCTCTCAAGCCCCACCACTCTCTCTCTTCCTCTTCCCTACATTTGGGCATGCTGATAAGGAAGACCTTTGCTCCCTCCCTTGGCTCCAGTGAGAAGTTCAAACCACACCAGCTCTGGCTCACACGTGGGAACCCACGTCCCAGCCTACCTCTTAATTGCAGGAAAATTCAAGCCAGTCTTCTTCCCTGCTCTTCAAGCCAATTTTAGACCTGCTTGGGAGACTTCCTTGCTCTCCCCAGGAAACCTCATTGACAAATAAGTAAACCTTTCTTATGCTCTTAGTATGTGTGTGGCATCGTCAATCTCAGCACCTGAACCAAATCCAGACAGTGGGGCTGCAAGAGGTCCCTCCTGGTTTCCTGTGATATCACAACAATATTGACTATAAACATGAAAATTACAGCATATGTATCTCAGTGAGATTATACTACGATTATCACCTAATAATCTGATTTTTAAAATAATGCACTTTGAACAATAAATATCATTTGATGTTTTTCAAAACATCATTTTTTATGGCAGTGTTTCTAGTACATGGTACAAATGATCTAACCAACTTATAATTGGACATATATGTTGGGTCCAATTTTTTTACTATTTTAAATAAGCTACAGTGGATATCCTTATAGCTAAATCTTTGTGTCTTATCTTGATTATTTCTTTAAGATAAGTTCTTCTGGTTTTAAGTATTAGAGAATCATTAGCACAATCGGCTCACTAGAGTAAACATTTATGAGCACCTGCCATGTGCTGTTACTGGGGCTCCCGAATACAAGATGTCAAACTTGCTTTCAGAGAGGTCCTGATACAATAAGGGATTCAGAAGAATATTTGCAAGGTAAAAACTATGAATTTTTTTTTTTAATGAAGACAGCTTAAAGCAATAAATGTAGCCCTTTGTATAAAATTTTATAAAGTGCGAGGTTTACCACAGGGTAGCACTAATACATTTCTATTCATTCGTGACATAATAATGAACAGTTTTTTTTCCTTTGCTGATCTATTTTTTTGGTGATTTATAACTGGAAAAATATTTAGGCTTAGTCTGACATTTTAGAAATTAGTTTACATAAAAAAAGACAAGGTGAGGATTTTTATTTCAGAACTCAAATATTATATATGTTTTCATAACCACAGAGGCTGACAGGTGATTCGCTTTAAACAAAACAAAACAAAACCACATTAATGAACATTGTGTGTGTGTGTGCGTGTGTATGTGTAAATGTTGGACACAAGTGATGAAATAACCAATTTACAGAGTTGTTTTATATTCTGACCTGTGTCTGAATGAAATTTCAGCTTTTATGTTTGCTTAAATTAGGGATCCTCAATACTCCATTTCTTCTCTCTGCTCCAATGAGATCTTGGGGGCAGGGAACTTTTACAAAGTATACTCTGCTCTTCTTCCCTGCTCCTTCCACTCTGAACATGCTGAATGCACATAGGGGGCGCTCCCTCCCCTCCTTCGCAGTTAGTGCTCTGGTCGGTGCCTGTTATTCACATTGATATTTGTTATGTCTTCTGATGAAATGACCCTTTATCGTTGTGAAATGACCTTTTCTTTTCCTGATAGTAGGCTTTGCTCTGAAATCTACCCTGATACTAACGTAGCTATGCCCACTCTCTTTTGAGTTTTGCTTTTTTTGGATACTCTGACAATCTGTGCCTTTTAGTTAGGGTATTTAGATCTTTAATTTTAATGTGACCGTTGATACAGTTAGGTTTAAATCTGTCATCTTATTTGTTTACTGTTTGTTTTATCTAATTGTTTGTTCCCCATTTTCTCTTTTTCTGCCTTGTTTGAGAGTAACGTGTGTATGTATTTCTTAATAAGTCCATGTTATCTCGCTTGTTGGCTTATTAGCTGTAACACTTTGTTTTGTTATTTTAGTGGTGGCTTTAGTGTTTGTTGTATACTTCTTTGACATAGCACTTTACCTTCAAGGATACTGTACTATTTTATATAGAATATAAGAACTTTACAGTCATACGTATATATTTTGCATCAGTCCACCTTTAATGTCCAAAAGAGGCATGGATGCAGAGCATAAGAGATGTGCTGGGGTCTCAGTGCCTCAATCATATACTTCTATTTCTTTCCTCCTATCTTTTATTTTCATACATTTTATTTCTACATGTGTTAAAAACCCAACAATACATTGTTATTATTTAGTATTATGTTGTAGTTTATTGCTAATTACATTTTATTGGTATTATAATAATAAATTATCTTTTAAAGTGCTTTAAATGCTAAGAAAAAGTGTCATATATTTACCCTTATACTGTAGTCAACATTCTGGTGCTCTTTATTCCCCTGCGTGGATCAGCGTTTCCATCTAGTACCATTTTCCTTCTGTATGAGGGACTTCATGTAACTTTTAGTTTTATAATGCAGTTCTGCTGGTGATGATTCTTTCTGCTTTTGTATGTCTGGCAAAGTCTTTATTTCACTTGTTTTTGAAAAGTATTTTCCCTGAGTGTAGAATTCAAAGTTGACAGTTTTTTTCTTTCAGTACTTTAAAGTTATTGCTCTACTGCCTTCTCAGCATTGCTTCTGAGAAATTTGCTGTCATCATATTTCTGTATGTAACATATCTTTCTTCTGTTGCCTTGTTTTCAGATTTTCTCTATCACTGGTTTTGAGCAATTTTATTATGATGTGCCTTTTTCGATGTTTCTCGTGCTTGGTGTTTGTGATCTTCCATCTGTGAATTTATAGTTTCATCAAATTTAAAATTATTTTAGCTTTTATTTCTTCAAATATTTTTTATGTCCCTCTCCCTTCTCTGGGACTCCAGCTACACATATTCTATGCCTCTTAAAGTTTTTCGACAGCTCACTAATTCACTCTTAATTTTTTGAATTCTTTTTCTCTCCATGAAACTTATGGGTAGTTTCTATTGGTATGTCCTCAAGTTAAGTAATCTTTTTTTCTGCAGTGTCTGATTTTCAATTATCATTCTCAGTGGGTTTTTTTTTTTTCATCTCAGACTGGTAGTTTCCCTTCATTAGAGGTTCAAATTTTCTTTTTTTTTTTGTAGCTGTTTTGGATCTATTATATGTTTTTTTTTCAACACATGAAACTCAGTTATAGTAATGTCTAACTATATTTTAATGACTGTTTATTTTAACATTTGAGTCGGATATGGGTCTATTTCAACTGCTAGATTTTTCTCTCAGTGTGGGTCACATTTTCTGGCCATTTTTGCTTGCCTGACAACTTTGGATTAGATGTCGGACATTGTGAATTTTACCTTGCTGGTTGCTGGATTTTTTCATATTCCTGTAAATATTTTTGAGCTTTATCTTGGAATATGACAAGTTACTTTGAAATGGTTTCATCCTTTTTGATCTTGATTTTAAGATTTATTAAACAGGACCAGAGCAGCATTAAGTCTAGGACTAGTTATTTCCCACCATTGAGACAACCACACCAGTAACGCACTAGCCCCATTCGCTCAGTCTGTTGCTTGGCTTAGGTTCTTGTGATTCTTGAACCAGTGTTTTTTTCTATTATTCAAAGCTAGCCTTTCTGTATCATTAGCTTACTTCATCAACACAAACAAAAATAGAAGGGCACCATGCAGAGTCATCGAGTTTTTTTCTCCGCTTTTATGACAATACCTTCAAAAATAGAGTTTTATTTATAACCTATTATTTTCTATTTGGGCAGGTATTGAAAATTTTGCTGACCATATTAATGCTATTTTTTTTATTGTTGTTTGCTTTGCAGCTTTGCTGGTCATCTCATTGAATGTGGTGCTCAGAGTACTTGGGCATATTCACAGATTGGCCTTTGGCGCCAGACCGGTAGGAAGCTATATTGTGTGTGTGTGTGTGTGTGTGTGTATTTAAGCGTGGCATATACATCTACTTTTCAGAAATTTATTTTCTGTTTGTTAAATTGTATTTATTTTGCCATTTTAAATTTTGTATTTTTTAAATTTGTATCATATATAGTTTTTTATTCGTATTGTGAAATACAACCTTTATATCCTAGTCGTCATTATCTTATTAGGATCCATAGCTAAGTTTCAGGAGAAGTCTTTTTGGCATCTTAAAAATTGCACTTCTCTAAAATAATATACAATATGTTTATACTCCTGTTATTATGGTCTCTAGTTTATTATTAGGCTGAGCTTGTACCTATTTTGGGTTGAATTGTGTCCCCCAAAGATATGTTGCAATTCTAACCCCCAGTACCTTAGGGTGACCTTATTTGAAATAAGGTCTTTACAGCAGTAATTAAGTCAAAAACGAGATCCTTAGGGTGATCCAATAGGACTTTTGTTCTTATAACAAGTAGAAATTTGAACCTAGCGAAAGACACATACAGAGAGAAACAATGTGAAGACCCTGTGAAGATGGAATTGGAGTGATGTATCTATAACCCAAGGAACACCAAAGATTGCTGGAAAACCACCAGAAGCTAGGAAAGGACAAGGAAAGATTCTCCCCTAGAGACATTAGAGAGCATGGCCCTCCCTGCTCGTCGACACCTTAAGTTCAAAGTTCTAGTCTCCAGAGCTGAGATAATAGTCGCTTTAAGCCATCTACTTTTTGAAACTTTGTATGGCAGCCCTAGGAAACTAATGCAGTATCTAAAACTGAAATACGGTCTCTCTCTTTAAGGGACTAAATACACTATACTAGAACCTTGAAATTTCAGGACATGCTAGTAAATTACCTTTCTTACTACTCTGTTCCATCTAGGGCTTTGTCATTAGAAATCTCTAGATCCTGACTCTAAGAAGCTCCTACAGTATGAGCCAGCTTATCAATAAGAAGCTTACAATATATACATTTTTGCCTCTAGTGTATATTGGGAATCTATATATAAATGACATTCCAGACCCCTCTCAAACTAGACAGTGGCTCTTTCCAGTCTTGTCTCCCACTTTTTCTCTGAACCATACCTAGAGCCAGGTAGGTGCTGCTCACCCTTCTTTCTAACTATTCCTTTTCCTCCTCCTAGGCTGTCATATGGAGCCAGGCTAGTAGGCTCAGCTAATTCAAGTTCTCGTGCTTTTCTACCACATCTGCAGTTACTTCATCAATTGACGTCTTGAACCTCTCAAAGTCATCTGTGAGGATTGGAATCAACTTTTTCCAAACTCCTATTAGTGTTGATATTTTGGCCTTTTCCCATGAACCATAAAAGTTGTTAATGACATCAAGAATGGTGAATCCTATCCAGAAGGATTTTAACTTATTTTGCTCAGATCCATTGGAGAAATCACTATCAGAGGCAGCTATCACCTTACAAAATGTATTTCTTAAATAATAAGACTTGAAAGTCAAAATTACTTCTGGTGCATGGGCTGCAGCATGGATGTTGTGTTAGCACAACATGAATCTCCATCTCCATCAGAACTCTTGGGTGACCAGGTGCATTGTCCATGAGCAATAGCAGTTTGAAAGAAATCTTTTTTTTCTGAGCAGTAGGTCTCATCACTGGGCTTAAAATATTCAGTAAGCAATGTTGTAAACAGATGTGCTGTCATCGAGGCTTTGTTGTTCCATTTATAGCGCACAGGCAGAGTAGATTTAGCCTAATTCTTAAGGGCCTAGGATTTTCAGAATGGTAAATGAGCATTGGCCTCAACTTAAAGTCACCAGCTGCCTTAGCCCCTAACAAGAGAGTCAGCCTGTCCTTTGAAGCTTTGAAGCCAGGCATTGACTTCTCCTCTCCAGCTATGAAAGTCCTGGATGGCATTTTCCAATAGACGATTGTTTGGCTACATTGAATTCTGTTGTTTAGTGTAATCACCTTCATTAATTATCTTAGCTAGACCTTTTGGATAACTTGCAGCTTCTATGTAAGCACTTGCTGCTTCACCTTGTACTTACTTTCATGTCATGGGGATGGCTTCTTTCCTTTTTCCTTATGAATCACCCTCTGCTAGCTTCAGGCTTTTCTTTTGCAGCTTCCTCACCTCTCTCAGCCTTCATAGAATTGAAGAGAGTTAGGGCCTTGCTCTGGATTAGACTTTAGCTTAAGCAAACACTGTGGCTGGTTTGATCTTCTATTCAGACCACTAAAACTTTCTCCACATCAGCAATAAGGTTTTCACTTTCTTATTATTTGCGTGTTCACTGGAGTAGCACTTTTAATTTCCTTCAAGAACTTTTCCTCTGCATTAACACTTTGGCTAACTCTTTGGCACAAGGGACCCAGCTTTTAGCCTTAGTTGGCTTTTGACATGTCTTCCTCACTAAACTTAATCATGTCTAGCTTTTGATTTAAAATGAGATACATGTGACTCTTCTCTTCACTTGAACACTTAGAGGCCATCGTAAGGTTATTATTTCGCCTAATTTCAATATTGTTGTGTCTCAGAGAATGGGAGGCCCCAGGAAGGGGAGAGAGAAACAAGAAATGGCTGGTCAGTGGAGCAGTCAGAACACACACGTTTGTTGATTAAGTTCACTCTCTGTTATGGGCACGGTTCATGGCTCCCCAAGATAATTACAGTAGTAACTTAAAGATCACTGATCATAGATCGCCATGACAAATATAATAACGAAAGACTTTGAAATATTGTAAGAATTACCAAAGTGTGACACAGATATAGGAAGTGAGCAAATGCTGTTGGAAAAATGATGCTAATAGGCTTAATTGGCACAGGGTGCCACAGATCTTCAGTTCGCAAAAAACTCAATGTTTGTGACACATAGTAAAGTGAAGCACGATAAAATGAGATATGCCCATATTCATTTACTATTTCTGTTGTTCCTCTTTATTTTCTGTGTCTCTGTGTTACTGTTTTTAGATATGTAGTTTAAATAAAGTATTCCATACGAATGTAAAATGTGACAACTGTGGGTCTTTAAGTAATATCTAGAATGACCAAAATTGATCTACTGCTCCTTCTCTAAGAACAGTCCCAAGGTTACTATCTTAGGCATCTTCATTATAACTGTCATGGCTGCCACAACACATTACATATGGTCTTTTAAAATTTATAATTTGTATTTATGATGCTTAAAAAATGCAGTGGTCATAATGCAATATAAAATAACTTCAATTAATATATTTATTCTTTTTCCACTTCAGTCTTTAAAAAATAATAATAAACTCCCAGCGAACTTTTACCCTGTAAATGACCTGATATGACATATTTGAACTTACCATGAACTTTCACATGAACTTTTAGTTATCCGCTGAGAAATATAACAGATGGAAATTAAGCAGATTTTTCAAATATTTTTAGATGCAGTACTTTGACATGTTTAACCGAGACAACAAGGCCAACTATCTCTTTCCATTGTTTACTTTGCTGACTTTATGGTACTGTAGGCTGTTTAGTTACATTATGCCTGAATTAAGAGGTTCAGTTATATTTTTGTTTGACTGGCTTCTTGGTTTTAAACCAGAACTTGTATATGCATTTAAAGAAGCTAACTGGCTCATAAAATGTAAGAAATTCTAAGAGAACTTTATTGAACACATTGAAATAATATCGTTTCAAATCATTTAGATACTAGGGGCTATTAAAGATTCATTTCAGATTGTGGAATATGAATCAGCTATGTTTTTCACATTGAATAGTTTGCAGCTAGGAGTTCAGTTCAAAATGCACACGGTTTCTGAACAGCCACTTGGGAAAGGAAGAGGAAAATTAATTGAGCGCCAGCTGCTGCATTACTGCTGCCTGGGTGTGCGATTGGCTCCTTATAGGTGGGCGATCTCTACAGCTCCCTTCCAAAGTAGCTTTTACATTCATTTTACAGAAGAGGAGAGGGAGACAGAAAGGCTGAATAACTTTCCCGAAAAGACACAGCTGAACTAGAAATTAAATCTAGGTCTCCCACGTTTTCAAATCCTTGGTCCTTCAACAGTTTTGTGCTCCCAGAAACAAAATGTTTGATTAAATAGATGCTAGAGATAAAAATATGATAAAGCTATAATACTTTTATAATCTTTGTTTTGAGAGCTTAGAATTTTCTTTGTATTTATTGCACAATGTGGTTAAATAAAGTAGATCAAAAAACTCTCAGAATGCGTTCAGTGATATAAAGATAGTAAATAAGATTTTTGCTTCTCTTGAAAATTTTTGCTAAAAGCTGCACATCTATTACATTTACCAAATAATGCAGGCATATATATTATTTATCCACTGATATGCATCTTCTTGCTTAGAATAATTCTTATTACCACCCACTTTATTCTCATAATTTATTCATCCCGAGTAGTGTTTTAGATGTTATTTAGTTCAGAGAGATATTATACTTAATGGGAATAGACATGTGTAAAATGGCACATAACTGCATTTATAAGGTCGGAAGGTGAACTGTACGTACTAAGCTGTAATTAGCCCAACTTTTCTGACATTTCGCCAAGTAGTGACAATGCCATTGGTGAAACAGATAAAGATCTCTACATTCACAGGATGTGTTCAGAAGCTTAAAAGGCCTGTTGTGATCTTGTTAGCGATGTAATTTAAATAGTAAGTTAATAAGATGTATTTCTCATTATACGGGAATTTCTAATATTCTCCATTCCTTAAGGTCATTTTTAAAAACAGCGTTGTATTAAAAGTAATGGACAGATTTTGTATTGAAATAAGTGGTCCTGTTTTTCTACCCAACGTGTAGGAATTGAAGATGTAGCAGCACGAGTTCAAGGAGCAAAGGGGTCTCTAACTTCTTCGTTTTACGAAATCTTTTCTCCTGTGTGATTTCGTTACCTGTTCAGAGTTCAGGGAGAAAGCACGTAAGTTCCCCTCTGTACAATAGTCAAACATCTAGTTTTATCGACAAGATGACTGTCTTTTTCCACCTTCAGTACCCTTCTGTCAAACTTTTCCAAGTGTATTTATGGCCTCTCAGGCTGTTCTGTGTGTATTATTGCCAATCTTCTTGGTGTAGGCTGTGCTTCCACAGGAATATTCCTACCCAACCACACCAGCTCACCTAATTTCATGATACTGAAGCTGGGGCCAGAAATTTAGTTGCTGTGTGAGTGATCTTTAGCTCCCAGCACCAGAAATATATGGGTAGTGGCGGGGGGGCAGGGGCGGGGATATTGGTTTCAAAGGTGTGTAGTCAGAACCCAGTCCATATGTGGAAAATTCTTCCAATCATTAGGCATGTAGAATCCATTACGTGTGTAAAATTCATTAGTCATGTAAGCAGAATTCCATTCGCATTGTTGCCTAGTCAAAACTGGAGGATCTCCCCTCTCAGAAATATAATTGGCAGTGAAACATATGTAATTATAATAACACCCCAAAGTGAAATTATTTTTAATATATTGCTATATGAGATCAATAGATATTCTTCTCTCAAGAAAAAATTGTAACAAATATTCAGATTACATCAAAAGCAGTAATCCATTGAGGCAGATAAATTTGAAATAGAAACCAATTAATCGAAATAATCATATGAACACATTGAAAAAAGATTTAACTTTCTTGCTTTGATAACAAATAATGACATCAATAAAGTAGCATAAAACTCATGATACCCACTACGAGTCATCAATGACAAAAAAAATTACTATAAATTGTGTTAGCTTTAGGCCTCACAAAACCTAGATATGCTCCACTTCTAATGAATAAGTCTTCTACTTGATTTTTAATGTTAAAGAAGGTACAGAACTTTTAAAGCTCCAGGTTTTTCTCTTTTCTGAGAACAGTAATGAATAATGTGTGCCTACATACTTTATAGGGTTATAGGGTTCTAAAAGAAAGACACAGGGAGAAAAGGAGAGGCAAAGGAAAGGGCACTGAGCGAGAGAGAGGGAGGGAGAGAGAGAGAGGAGGAGGAGGAGGAAGGGGAGGAGGGGTAGAAATGTGAAAGTTATGTTTTAAGCTGCAAAACAATATACATGAGCAAAATACAAAGTGATCTCAATGAAATATTACTATAGTATATGATCTACTCCTGTCTCTTCTTAGTATATTGCTCATCATTTTACTTTTTTATTGATGATTTGAGGTTGCTATTTTGAATGTATGAACCGCATAGACTGATACTCCGTTTATAGTGTCCATTAATCCTCAAGTTTGAGAAAAATAAAATCCCCAATGTGTTTAAATCGTTGCTTTTTAGTTTCTGATGCAGTTAAAAAACAATGTCTAAGTGATATTGAATTTGGGAAGGAGTTTAGGAATTCTGGGTACTGTTAAATGTCCTCATTCTAGGCCAGATTTTTTGCTATTGTTTCTTCAAATGGAACATTGACAGCACATAGTCTACTTTCTGTCATACAGCATGGAATCATTTGACAAAATTTTACATCACTGCATCATAAGAGTTGCCAGCTTTCTGCTTTCAGTATCTGAGCCTTTGCTGCTCAAAGCCCCACTTCCTCCGGTAATTCAATCCCACATTTTAGATTGCAGCACCCCATTTCCAGGTTCCATAATTCTATATAGTGCAGGGTTCTTAGTCTCAAACAGAACTCTAGCTAGTATAAGCAGAAAGAGATTTATTGAAAGTTACTAGGTGGCCCCCAAAATCTTGGGAGAACCATAGAACCAGTTTGGATACTACTCA